>NC_137661.1:27091766-27123722 GCF_963422515.1 Blennius ocellaris | reverse complement strand
GGTTCACATTTCGCGGCTTCGCTGTGTTGCGGATTTTTGTGTGCAGTTTTGCATGCTTTTTTTTTTTTTAGGCATCTGAACGTGCACAGTGTTCTGCATGCTGATTGGCCATGGGAGAGCCTGCACATTGTATTCTGTGTCCTGATTGGCTAAGGGACCGTAGACCCTTGTCAATCAATCTCCGTGCCGTGTCTCGTGTACGCGAATGCATTCGACTTGCAACTACGTCAATGTCTGATCGCTAGCAGTGAGACTCTGAAGTTCTGCATGTTTGCAAGTTTTGTTCCTGACAAAACGTTCTGCACCGACAAAGGAACCTGCGGTCGCAGCCAGAAGGCAGAGGAATGTTTATGTGTTAAAATCTACCAAGGTTTGAACTTTGGGAGTTTAAACAAGAGAGAAATGTGAGAAAATGTTAATTCCTGTCTGCGAAAAGTGTATAAAGTGTGTGGTGACGGGGTTTTGCAGCCTTAAAGCGTATTTAATACTTGTTTAAAAAAAGAAAAAGTTAACTACTTCGCGGATTTCGCTTATTGCGGGTTATTTTTAGAACGCAACCCCCGCGATAAACGAGGGACCACTGTGTAAGACTTCATGTAGCGACTTCAGGATCGAATCGTTTTTCCAGGCTTGTGTTGTCTTTTGAGTCAGTTGTGTTTTGCGTCTCGCCGTAGGACCAAGTGTCCGTTGTTGTCCCTGAGCTGGAAGACGCTGGACGTTCTCCCGGACCGTCGCCTCTCCTGTGACGTGGCCGCTCGTCGGAATGACCTTTCAAAGCTTAACTGTGGGAAGTGAAGGTACAAAACGCTGACTTCACCTTTTCTTTTGTGCTCGGAAGTGATTATAAAGTAAAACTTAACTTGTCTTCTTTGCTTCCTGTCGGCTCTCGGGTGGAGACACGTGCACCGAGAAGCAGTTTCAAAAAGAAAACCCCAAACCCTTTTCATCAGAATACAAATCACCGAGATTGTTTGATCTTCCTTTGATGTTGCTTTTGTTTCGCTACGAATCAGGAAAATGTTGTGTATTTGTAGGTTATATATTAAAATATCATGACCAGAGTTCTTCACAGTGACTCTGCTCTCGTCCTGCTCATAACCACCATTATTGTACAAGAGCCAGGAGAGCTTGAAAAAACTCTGCTTTATAACAGACGGGCTGTTTGCTCTCTGTGAAATGTTTATTTGATGTTAAATCACACAAGCAAAACATATTTGGTGACCATGATGGCAGCGACATGCAACGTGTCCAATACCAAGAAGAGAAAAGTGAACGCAAAAACATTTTTCTGCTTTAAAAAAAACAAAACGACTGGTGAATCGTCAGGTGTTTCAAGTGAAAACGAGATCACTATCGTAGCGCCACTATCGTAGCGTCACTATCGTAGAGTCACTATCGTAGCGTCACTATCGTAGCGCCACTATCGTAGCGTCACTATCGTAGCGTCACTATCGTAGCGTCACTATCGTAGCGCCACTATCGTAGCGCCACTATCGTAGCGCCACTATCGTAGCGCCACTATCGTAGCGTCACTATCGTAGCGTCACTATCGTAGCGTCACTATCGTAGCGCCACTATCGTAGCGCCAGTATCGTAGCATCACGATCGTAGCGCCACTATCGTAGCGCCACTATCGTAGCGCCACTATCGTAGCGCCACTATCGTAGCGCCACCATCGTAGCGCCACTATCGTAGAGCCACTATCGTAGCGCCACTATCGTAGAGCCACTATCGTAGCGCCACTATCGTAGCGCCACTACCGTAGCGCCACTATCGTAGCGCCACTACCGTAGCGCCACTACCGTAGCGCCACTACCGTAGCGCCACTACCGTAGCGCCACTACCGTAGCGCCACTACCGTAGCGCCACTATCGTAGAGCCACTATCGTAGAGCCACTATCGTAGCGTCACTATCGTAGCGTCACTATCGTAGCGTCACTATCGTAGCGCCAGTATCGTAGCGCCAGTATCGTAGCGTCACAATCGTAGCGCCACTATCGTAGCGTCACTATCGCAGCGCCACTATCGTAGCGCCACTATCGTAGCGTCACTATCGTAGCGCCACTATCGTAGCGTCACTATCGTAGCATTAGCATTACTACTGTAGCATTAGCATTACTATCGTAGCATTAGCATCACTATTGTAGCTTTACCATCACTATCGTAGCATTGGCATTACTATCATTGCATTAGCGCTCCTATGGTAGCACTAGCACTGCTATGGTAGCGTTAGCGTTACTATAGCAACACTTTGAATGATTTTGACCGTCTTTCAGACGAACACATCTAATAATTCACTCCTTAATTGCTCCATTGCCTTTATTTTGAAGTTTTGTCATTGTGTGTTGACTTCTGTGAGGTTTGTTTTGAGACGCGGGATCGTACCTCCTTTACCCAGCATGCATTGCCCAGCTGAATATGCATGCTGTGTGGAGCGTGTTGTGCGGCTCTCGACATCAAACGTGCTCTTGAAACAAAGTGAAACCAGCTTTGCTTCCTGCAACTTGCACCGGCTCTTGCTCAAGCTTCTCCCAGACACGCGGGCCTTGCATCACCTATTTAATCCTCCCATTAATTATTCATGCGTCTTGCATAATTATATTAATTGTTTACCTACTGGAAACCACCTTGGGCACAATTAATCTTTCCGAGATGCCAATACAGTAACAATGCCAACACGGCGCCTCGCTACGTCTTAGCGCTCGATAAAGTGCCAGTAATGTATTCGACTGTGAAATGAATGCACGCCGCACTGCTGATTAGCTCGTTGTGTGTCGTCGCCTGCCACAGAAGTTGTGGGTTGGAGTGTGGGGGGGGGGGGGGGGGGGGGGGGGGGGCTGGAAGGGACATGAAGCCAGTCTCCCGGGATCGCACATGGAAATAGAGCCCGTGGCGTTTTTGCTCAAGGGCAACACGAGCGCAGTGCTTCACACTCCCGTTTCTTCTGTCATTGTTTGGCGTCCTTGCAGTCGTTTTCAGTTTTGTGACAATTTAAACACGTAAAACTCAACTTCTTCAGCAGGAAATGACTGAGCGTCGTCTCTTGCTACCAGCAGCGGCGGTGTGTCGGTCGGGGGGGGGGGGGGGGGGGGGCCGGCAGCAACAATAAGAGCGTCATCGCCAACCCACCCACGGGGCCCGATCGGTCAAGCTGGTTTCCGTGACGACGCCAAGGCCGGCGCTACAAACTCTGCTGGCCCCGAGGGTGGCCCGGCAACGAAACGTCAACATCCGACTGGCCCGCGGTTCTGCCGCTCAACGTTTTAACCCAATAGCAGCGTCCGGCGTCCATCAGAGGGGAGCACGACTCTTCCTCTGACAAAGTCTGCCGCCACCTCTGATATCCCACAATGCCTTTGGGGGCGGGTTTCCCAAGATGGCGTCGGTCAGGAAACTTCAACGGTTTGATGTTTCGTCTGGAAACGTCTGGGCGGATTTGATAAAGTGCAGGTTGAAGTTAAATTATTAGATTATTCTTTGGGCAGAAGTGAGAACTTTTATGGAAAGTACATTGTATATTCAATTATTTTGTTTTTTTAATGGTACAACGACTTATTATGTATGACAACACAACAAAACCAACTAAGACTTGACGTAAACCTGACAAACACCTGAACCACTGACTCCCGTCTTTTGATCCGGATCAAATCACTTTATATGAGCAACTTTGTTGCCGCTGTGGTTTTCTTGAATATTGTGTGGAAGATCAAACACCTGTTGATAATATTTCACTCGCCGTGTGAAAGAGTCCAACTCTACTGAAGCATCACCAAACCTAGAGGAGGAAGATGCTCTATAATCTGATGTTGGAGGAGGAAGATGCTCTATAATCTGGATTAGAGGAGGAAGATGCTCTATAATCTGATGTTAGAGGCGGAAGATGCTCTATAATCTGGATTAGAGGAGGAAGATGCTTTACAATCTGGATTAGAGGAGGAAGATGCTCTATAATCTGGATTAGAGGAGGAAGATGCTTTATAATCTGGATTAGAAGAGGAAGATGCTCTATAATCTGATGTTAGAGGAGGAAGATGCTCTATAATCTGATGTTAGAGGAGGAAGATGCTCTATAATCTGATGTTAGAGGAGGAAGATGCTCTATAATCTGGATTAGAGGAGGAAGATGCTTTATAATCTGGATTAGAGGAGGAAGATACTTTATAATCTGGATTAGAGGAGGAAGATGCTCTATAATCTCATGCTAGAGGAGGAAGATGCTCTATAATCTGATGTTAGAGGAGGACGATGCTCTATAATCTGATGTTAGAGGATAACGATGCTCTATAATCTGGATTAGAGGAGGAAGATGCTCTATAATCTGATGTTAGAGGAGGAAAATGCTCTATAATCCGGATTAGAGGAGGACAATGCTCTATAAACTGGATTAGAGGAGGAAGATGCTCTATAATCTGAGGTTAGAGGAGGAAGATGCTCTATAATCTGAGGTTAGAGGAGGAAGACGATAGTGTTGATACCCCCCCCCACCCCCCCACCCCTCCCATCTTCCTATTTTCATTTTGACACACGCTACATTATTCAGACGTTGCCGTTAACTACAAAGACCCGACGTGTGATTCTGAGGAGGCGAAGACGCGCAAGCTGGCGAGGCGCCGTGCCGGAAGACGTGGCCGAGGTGGAACATGTGGAACATCGCGGAACGATGATGTAATGAGTCTCCTCGGTCTATTGAAGCCTCGTAAATATTCATGTGGCGACGAGCCTACAGGTCGATGTCGACCGTCGCTCGCTTTTCACTGTTGTGTCAATTGTTGGAGCAAAAGCGTGCTCATCATAAATATGCATCAAGGAAATGGAGAAGGGGGGGGGGGGGAGGGGGGCGAGGGGGGGGGGGGGGGTATAAATATTCATTGATGTCTTTAAATATCACCGACTTGAGATTCTCGGTTCTCCTCCACCAAACTGCTCAAAAACACAACTACAAAGGTTTGCGGCAATTAAAAATTCCAAAAAGCTTTTCCTCGTGCAAGACGGCCGCAGACCACCACATTTAATTCCAATTAATAGGACCGTCTGCTTTTTTTTTTTTTTTTTTTCTCTCCCCTCGATACCCGTTTTAAAACAAGTGTCTCTGCATTAGCGGGGAACGGGAGCGACATGAGACACGTTGTGAAACACGCCCAACAACATTGTCGCTTCGCACTCCAACGTGTTGTTTGGTTTGTTTTGTTTTGGGTTTTTTTTTTTTCCCCCATGCCAGCAAAAAGGTTTTTTATTTTTTTTTTTTTTAAACAGCGAGATGCAAATCAAGTCGATCTTGTGAGCGCAGATACATAATTCATACGGACAAATCCTGGCTGGTTCTCGACTGGATCGTCTAGAAAACACTGGGAACTGGCTGATAAAGAGGCTTTTTTTTTAAAGTTAAAAGAAGGATTTTAAATTCTATTCCAGATTCAGCAGGAAGTTGATGAAGGAGTGACGTGATCTTCTGTTTCTAGACCAGGGGTCGGCAACCTTTAATGCTCAAAGAGCCACTTGGTCCCGTTTCCCACTGAACACAACACCCAGGGAGCCACAGACATTTTATTTTGACGGTCCCACAGGAAGACCATGCCAGGACGACACGACACACAAAACCTTCTTCGCTGCTGGTTGACGACTTACAACTAATAAACTAAACTATATGAACTAAGCAACAAAAACCCAATTACTACCAACACTACAAACCTAACATAACCCCCAATAATTACATTTAAAACACGACAAACAGAAACTCCCATAATGCATTGCAGCTCTCAGCTCCTTTATCGCTACACATTATTAAAATGGAAGATAAATGTGGGAGATGTGGATTGTTAGAACCATGAGTGTGATGGTGTGTCTTTAATGTCCTGTAGTAGTTGTGTAATTCACTAGAATGTTCCGTCACTCTCAACAAGTCTGCAATGAACCTCCTGGAACTGTCGGCTTTTACTGTGAAAGGTACAGGAAGCTCCCGGCTTCAGACACCAGTTGAGCCGCGGTCATGACCTGCAGCCGCAATTCTACGTTCTTCATCCATTATTGTTGTAATGACGTCACGTCACTGCGTCGTTCACGACCCCACATTTTACCACTCTTTGTAGCTGCGCTCTGGGTGGCCTTGCCTCCTTACGTCCCTCCGGGATGAACTGCAGTGGGACCGAGGCTCAAAGAGCCGCAGTGGAGGGACCAAAGACCTGCAGTGGAGGGATCAAAGAGCCGCAGTGGAGGGACCAAAGAGCCACAGTGGAGGGATCAAAGAGCCACAGTGGAGGGATCAAAGAGCCACAGTGGAGGGATCAAAGAGCCTCGGGGTGCCGACCCCTGGTCATGACCTTGTCAGCAGTTTTTCAGACACCCTGATAAAACGGAGTTACAATCGTCTTTTGTGCGTCAACGAGATTCTAATTGTTTTTAAAAGTCACGCAGGTCGTCCTGGTTTCAAACAAGCGGCTCCCGGGTACCGGAGGTCAAAGTTCGACCCTCCACTGTGACTTCACATCCAGATAATTCCTCTCTCTCTGCACGTTTTAGAGCCAAACGTAATAACTTCAGAAGTTAAAAACCTAATTTTATTCGGAACATTTGTTTATTTCCTGTCCTGATTGCTTTTCAGCACGAGGCTGCAATTATGAAAACAAATCAAGAAATACTTGGAAAAATAGAAACGGGAACCAACTCGCCGCCCGGCCGCGGTTCACGCTGCTGGAGTGAGTTCCTGAGCAGCAGCGGGACGCCGGGCGATTGTAATCAAGACGTTTTTGTCAGTAACGGAGTCAACAACAGACCCCATCAGCACCTCGTCAGTCGTCTGAGTGAAAAGCTTCCGGAAGCTTCCGGACCCACTGTGCAAAAACAGCACAACTCAGACGCGGTGGGAAGTCCCCACGGGGAACTTGGCACAAAGTTCCGGAGGATTTTTAAAGTCGAACGAAGGGGAAGTTCTGTGGATCAATGCTGGTTCACACAGAACTCGACGAGTCACGCACCCCGGGTTTTATTTTGAAAGTTCATTTGCGATCGCACTTGAAGACGTCAAAAGGCAAATTTCAAGGTGGGAAATGAGACGAGTCGTCTGAAGCTTTTAAATTGAGTCTGTCCAATATTAACGTTGCATTTTCTACTGCTGGTGTAGCTGAGTAAACATTTTATATTGAAATATTATTTTATTCAAATTTGTGAACGTTCTCAAAATGACTAATATTTTCTGCCTTATGAATTAATATAACAGACTGCCTCGGTAGTATTTTTTGGTTTATATTGTTTGTGTATAAAGTTAATTAAATAGTTCCTCTTACCTGTTGTAGTGGGGGGGACATGAATTGGTGACGCACACGTGTTGAAGCTGCATTTGCCCGGCAGGACCGAGCAGCTCGCTCTCCTTTATTTCCAATTAATTAATGGAAAAAGTCACTAAATTCTTTTAAAAACCTCCTGAAATAGTAGCAGCCATGTTTTGTGACGTGTATGACGACCAGATTATTGATTTTAAGGGTCAAAAAGGGGTTTTTAATCAACTTTAGTTAATCTGCTGCAGGAATAGAGAGGTGCGCTAATTGTGCCCTCTTCTCTGACTGACAGGTGTTATAACGTTCTTATGTTCACTGTTTTATTTATAAGCACTTTAAAAGCAGGACTGTACTATTCTAGATTAGGGTTAGGGAGTGAGTGTCCTCCCCGGGGTGGTTCCCGTTCCCGTTCCTGTTCCGACGCCAGTTCCAAGAAGTCCCCCCGGGTTCCGTCCCAGGTCCAAGAAGTCCCGTCCGGGTTCTGTCCCAGTTCCAAGAAGTCCCCCGTCCGGGTTCCGTCCCGGCTCCAAGAAGTCCCCCGTCCGGGTTCTGTCCCGGTTCCAAGAAGTCCCCCGTCCGGGTTCCGTCCCGGCTCCAAGAAGTCCCCCGTCCGGGTTCCGTCCAGGTTCCAAGAAGTCCCCCGTCCGGGTTCTGTCCCGGTTCCAAGAAGTCCCCCGTCCGGGTTCCGTCCCGGCTCCAAGAAGTCCCCCGTCCGGGTTCCGTCCAGGTTCCAAGAAGTCCCCCGTCCAGGTTCCGTCCCGAAGTTCCCCGTCCGGGTCCCGTCCCGGTTCCGTCCCAAGAAGTTCCCCGTCCGGGTCCCGTCCCGGTTCCGTTCCAAGAAGTTCCCCGTCCGGGCCCCGTCCCGGTTCCGTTCCAAGAAGTTCCCCGTCCGGGTCCCGTCCCGGTTCCGTTCCTAGAAGTTCCCCGTCCGGGTCCCGTCCCGGTTCCGGGACTAAACTATTAGTCCCGAAAAACTATTTCATTCGACAGTTTACTTAAATTTTTGTACTTTCGTATGTATAGTTGACTTCTATATCTATTTTTATTCAAAATGTTTATGTATTGTACTATGAGATATTTATTTTGTCAGGAGAACCGAGCAGCAAGAGAGAGCTTGACCTGTGCGTCGACGCTAATTATGCCCTCTTCGCTGACTGACAGGAGAAAAATAAACCGGATCCTGATCCCCGTGTTGCCTCGTTCCCCGAGGGCTTCAAGCGATCTTAAGTCTGCTACATTGGCACAACTTTAGTACTTGTGATACAACGTTGAACAAGAAAAACAATGTAGTACTCTGCTTCTGTACTTCATTTCTATGCTTGCTCGTTGCCAATTACAAGAAAATAGCAAAGTAAGAGTAAAACCTGTGATGGACGGACGCCTGAAGACGAGTCTCCACTCCTCAGAGGTCGTGAGGTCAACTTGTAGGACCAGTTGATACTGGATGGACTGAACGCCACATATATTATAGCAGAAATATGTTTTTTTTAAAAAGCACATGACTGAACCAATACAAACAAATGCTTCCAAAAGGTTTTCTAAAAAAAAAACAATTCAGCAATGATGTAAACAGATATCTGCGCCTCATAACAAGACGATATTAAACAATAAACCCGGGAAGGGAAAGAGACGTTCAAGCAGTCGTCTGATGACATAGACGAGACGGAACGTTGTACAAAATAAAACTCCAGAACGGAAACGTGCAGAAGAACACAAAGACGCAGAACAATAATGAGAACTATTGTCATTGGTGACGAAACGTAAAGAAATATTCGCGAAACTAAAGAAAGAATAAAGCCGTTCTTCATCGTTCAGCACAGATGGGAACCTTTCGGTGAACTTACACGTTTGTTTGAGACGAGAAGGCGACTTTCTTTCCCGAGAAGTGATTACAGATGGAAATATAAGTAATTAACAAGTTACTTAACAAGCAGCTTTAAATAGAAGAGGAAAGAGGGGGGGGGGGGGGGATGAAAGAGGGGGGGGAGGAAGGAAGGTGAGCTGAGGAAGAGAAGAAGCCGGGAGCCGGGTGGCGCCGAGGCCAGAGTCTGCAAATAGACCCGACAAAGACGGCAAAGGAAAAGCCGTCGCCGCGGCAGCAGAGCGGCTCCGCCGGCACAATTATCTTATAGATTCTTTATGGAGTGGAAAACGTCGGACAGAAGTGAGACCAGGGAGGAAAACAGAGGAGAAGCGAGAACGATAAGAGCTGCAGTGGGTTGTTTTTTTTCATGGAATGAGATTTGCTGACAACCGGAGAGAATTCAGGACGTAAAGTCTCGGATTATAGAATCTCTGCAGTCTGAGGGTGTTCGAAGAGTGACGACTGAACGAACGACCATCCTGTCAAAGTAAAAGAGGACAAGACGTCTCCTGGTGAAGTGGTTCGTCTCACACAGGAGACCAAAGTATTCCAGGTTGAGTTAAAGTCGTTGATTGTCAACGATCACAGTCGTCGTTCTCACCTGGATCTAGTGATGATGTCATCACCAAGGAGCCCCAGGTGTGCTTCCAGTCGTTTCTATGATGGCGTCGTCCGTCCTCCACTTTTTGCTCCATGCTTATCTGCTGCGGCGGCGACGCTTTGTGGAAACCGTGTTTTCATTTTGTACAACATAAGATTGGCTTTTAACTGGACCCACGCATTCATTCACCCCGTTTCTATATCTTTACTTTGAAGTTCTCCTTTCATCCTTCTTCACCTCCTCCTCCTGGTCTGGTTGGTCCAGAAATATTCAAAGTTTCCAGCTCCTCCTTGATTCTCCTCCATTAGAATATCAGATCCTAGGAGCTACATCCAGAATCTGCTGTGTCTGTGTGAGCTGGACTGGCTCCGCCCCCACACACGCCCATCTACGGGAAGATGGAGGAAGTACTTCCTCTCGTGGTGCCATGAGCAGAGCTGCCATGATTGTGGGAGGAGTCAAAAGGGGGGAGGAGCCTACCTTGACTGTGATTGGCTGAACCCCAGATGACACTATATAGGGTTTGATTTCTGATTGGCTGCTTGGAGCAACACACTTTTTAAAAGCGAGAGAGAGAGAGAGAGAGGACACACTTTCTTCATTCCTGGGGCGTCGTTCCAGGTGTGGAGATAAATTCGTTCTGCTGGAGAACCTTCAGAGTGTCAAACGGGTGTCAAACTCAGATCCTGGAGTACCAGGGCCCTGCATGTTCTCCACGTCTCCCTGCTTCAACAGGCTGAGTGCAGAGAGACCTGGAGAAAATGCAGGGCTGCAGATCCAGGATCTGAGCTTGACACCCCGGCTTCAGAACGTCCATTTTGCACAATATGAAGCCTTTAATTAATTCAGCCTGTCGATGAACAGACGGACGAGTTCCGGGCAAACCAAATCAACACACTTCGGTAAGGTTGCCCTTTGTCATTTCCTATGAGGGAAGAATTGTCCAGCAGTGTAGTGAAAGTGGACGCCTGCGCTCAGGACGGAGGACGGAGGATGGAGGACAGAGGACAGAGGACGGAGGACGGCTGGATGTCTTTCCAGTAATTCTGTTAAACGATTCCAACCTCAAACAGAAGCTCTCTGCTCTAAGTTATAGAACCTTGGCCACTCTGTTGTTTAGTGAGATGAGATGTTGGAAAGAACTCTGGAGCACAATTGATCCAAATCAAACTAATGAGCAGACGATCTCACAGCAATGCTAGCTAGCGGCCGTCGCTAAGACGGCAGCGTCACATTCTGACCACTGACCCACTGACCTGTTACGTTACGAGGAGAGTTGACTGTGACACGAGGCTGACGGACCGACACACCCCTTTATCGGTGGAACCACTGAAAGCTGTTCCAGATCAAAGGTTTCTGTCGGTGACCTCATGAGAAATGTGTTTTTTTGTTTTTGAAAAGCAGCTGAAGGCGATGTAGTTTGTTTTTCTTTCTGTAAAGTGGTTGGTTTTAAACAAACATCCTGTTTGGAGCTGTTCTGCTCAGTAACGATGTTAATTCAACAGTTTTTTCTCTGCAGGAGTTCCTTCAGGTCACGACACTGGGGTCTGGTTTATATTTCTTTTTTTGCTGAATGAGTAAAAAAGTTGAATTGAATTGTGTCTGCTTCCGCCAGAAAGTGTGTAATTTATTTTGTATATGCAAATGTATGTGTAGTGTGTGTGGGGTGTGTGTAGTGTGTGTAGTGTGTGCGTCACATCGTCATCAGGGAAGGTTCTTGAAGTTTGTTCAGTGTTGAAATATTCACTGGAAATGCTGACGAAGCGTTTTAACTTACTTTTGAGTGACGACAGGAAAAATAATTTCTTTTACACCTGAAGATGATTTTCTCATGGCCTCAGACCCAGGACCGGTCTATGTTCTGGTCGTGTTCTGGTCCTGTTCTGGTCTCTGTTCTGGTCCTGTTCTGGTCTCTGTTCTAGTCTCTGTTCTGGTCTCTGTTCTGGTCGTGTTCTGGTCTCTGTTCTGGTCTATGTTCTGGTCTCTGTTCTGGTCTATGTTCTGGTCGTATTCTGGTCGTGTTCTGGTCTCTGTTCTGGTATCTGTTCTGATCTATGTTCTGGTCTATGTTCTGGTCTATGTTCTGGTCCTGTTATGGTTCTGTTATGTTCCTGTTATGGTCCTGTTATGGTTCTGTTATGGTCCTGTTCTGGTCTCTGTTCTTGTCCTGTTCTGATCTATGTTCTGGTCATTTTCTGGTCCTGTTCTAGTCTCTGCTCTGGTCCTGTTCTGGTCTATGTTCTTATCCTGTTCTGGTCCTGTCCTGGTCTATGTTCTGGTCCTGTTCTGGTCTATGTCCTGGTCTCTGTCCTGTTCTCTGTTCTGGTCTCTGTTCTTTCACAGATTGTACATCCATCAGGTGAAAAACCTCAAAGAAATAAAAAAAAACCCCAACAACAAATAAACAATACAATTAGTAATCATTTTGAATTCAAATGTCCCTATTTATGTATTTTACAAAAGTTTGATTCTTCAGAAATTGCTTTCCTGGAAATGAACGATGTTTTTTCTTTCGACAGCAGAGAATCTTCAGCAGAGCAGATTTTAAATAGTAAAAGTTTAATCTATTGCATTTTAAACAAGGCAGTTTGAACAAAATGCAGCCGTGAAATCCATCAAACGATTTGAACCAACTTGTTAAATCTGCAAATTAAACAACTCCATCAAATTCAATGAAAAATCATTTAGCTTAATAGGCTATCAAGCAACATGTCATTTTCTGTTCAGGATGTTTATTCTTCTTTTTGATGGTCGACGCTCTGCTCTGCCAGACGGATTCATAAAGTCATATAGTTATAGTGACTCTTTCCCTTTTCTGTGGACACAACAGTCATTAAATAGAGTTTTTTTTTTTTTTTTTCCTACGTTCCTCACGTCGTGGGAGCTCTTCACACTGGAGTGTTTCTAATCCTCATCCTGGCTGCTCACAGTGGCTCTTTTAATTGTTTCCATTCATCCTCTTGTGGCCTTAAAGGTAATTGATCAGATTAAAATGACGTATGCCAGCAACATTTTCAGTATTGCATTGCTCAATATTATGTATTTTTATGTATTATTCTTGTATTTGTTTCTTAATGTATTGTTTTTATAGCTTTGTTGTAAAGCACTTTGGGTTCCACTGGGTTATTGTAAAGGGCTATACAAATAACATTTGATTGATTGATTGATTGATTGATTGATTGATTGATTGATTGATTGATTGAATATTAAAAATAAATTACATCTATATATATAAATATATGTTTTTCCTTCTTTTTTTCTCCAGTCCATAATACTAAATATATATTCTTAAAAATTACAAATTATATATATTTTTTTCTCCCAGTATTGCATTGCTCAATATTAAAAATAAATTACATTTATATATATAAATATATGTTTTCCTTCTTTTTTTCTCCAGTCCATAATAGTAAATATATTTTAAAAAATTACAAATTATATATGTATTTTTCTCCCAGTATTGCATTGCTCAATATTAAAAATAAATTACATTTATATATATAAATATATGTTTTCCTTCTTTTTTTCTCCAGTCCATAATAGTAAATATATTTTAAAAAATTACAAATTATATATGTATTTTTCTCCCAATATTGCATTGCTCAATATTAAAAATAAATTACATTTATATATATAAATATATGTTTTCCTTCTTTTTTTCTCCAGTCCATAATAGTAAATATATTTTAAAAAATTACAAATTATATATATATTTTTCTCCCAATATTGCATTGCTCAATATTAAAAATAAATAACATTTATATATATAAATATATGTTTTCCTTCTTTTTTTCTCCAGTCCATAATAGTAAATATATTTTAAAAAATTACAAATTATATATGTATTTTTCTCCCAATATTGCATTGCTCAATATTAAAAATAAATTACATTTATATATATAAATATATGTTTTCCTTCTTTTTTTCTCCAGTCCATAATAGTAAATATATTTTAAAAAATTACAAATTATATATATATTTTTCTCCCAATATTGCATTGCTCAATATTAAAAATAAATAACATTTATATATATAAATATATGTTTTCCTTCTTTTTTTCTCCAGTCCATAATAGTAAATATATTTTAAAAAATTACAAATTATATATATATATTTTTCTCCCAATATTGCATTGCTCAATATTAAAAATAAATTACATCTATATAAATATATGTTTTTCCTTCTTTTTTTCTCCAGTCCATAATAGTAAATATATTTTTAAAAATTATTAATTATATATATATTTTTTTCTTTTTCTCCAAGTATTGCATTGCTCAATATTAAAAATAAATTACATCTATATAAATATATGTTTTTCCTTCTTTTTTACTCCAGTCCATAATAGTAAATATATTTTTAAAAATTATTAATTATATATATATTTTTTTCTTTTTCTCCAAGTATTGCATTGCTCAATATTAAAAATAAATTACATCTATATAAATATATGTTTTTCCTTCTTTTTTTCTCCATCAATAATAGTAAATATATTCATAAAAATTACAAATTATATATATAGTTTGGGCACCCCTGTAAATTTTCATGATTTTCCTTTATAAATCATTGGTTGTTTGGATAAAAAAATTCCAGTTAAATATATCTTATAGGAGACAAACACAGTGATATTTGAGAAGTGAAATAAAGTTTATATGATTTACAGAAAGTGTGCAAGAATTATTTAAACAAAACTAGGCACGTGCATAAATGTAGGCACCCTTGTATCATCTTATTGATTTTAACACCTTTAGCACTAATTACTGGAACTCAAAACTGGCTTGGTGACCTCAGTGACCCTTGACCTCCATACACAGGTGAGGCCAATCATGAGAAAGGCTATTTAAGGAGGCCAGTTGTCAGTGTTGCTCCTCTTTGCTTCTTCTGTGAAGAGGCAACATGGAGCCTCACGACAAGTCTGAAATGATGAAAGCAACGATTGTTCAACGTCCTGGTTTAGGGGAAGGATCTAGAAAGTTCTCAGAGATTGAAGCTCTCAGGTTCCACTGTGAGGAACATTGTGAGGAAGTGGAAGAGTTCTAGTTAAGGACTGTAAATCATATACTTTATTTCACTTCTCAAATATCACTGCGTTTGTCTCCTGTAAGATATATTTAACTGGAATTATTTATCCAAACGACCAATGATTTATAAAGGAAAATCATGAACATTTACAGGGGTTTTCGAAACTTTTCCATACCACTGTATGTATATATATATATATATATATATATATATATAAATCGCTCCAGTTCCTTGTAGCATTTCTGTTGAAACGTCTCAGTTCTGATTCTGAATAAGAAGCTGCACAACTCAAAGTGTATGAACCAGTACGATGGGGGAGGGGAAGCAATTTTATTCATTTTTATTGGAAATGTGTTACTAATTTATATAAACCACACGCAATAAATGTACATTTCTCTTAAACAGGAAAACAAATGGGTTTTTATTCGGTTCTTTTGTTTTCTGTTTTGTTTATAATTGGGCTTTAATTAAGTAAAACTGTGTTTTATCTGATTACTTCATTAGTAGTTGATTACCAAAAATGTTACTCACACACACACACACACACACACACACACACACACACACACACACACACACACACACACACACACACACACGGTCTTAAAGTTGCACAAGCTTCAGATTTAACTCACTTTTTGTTGAGAATAGTGAATTAAACAACCTCATACTCATAAATAAACGACCGACATAGAGTCTGTCGTCTTCCGTCACGCCTCTTTTGCGTCCGCCACATAAACCACGGGCGGCGTGACGTCGTCGTTCTCCTTCTCCTTTCTGACGCGGTGAGAAGGAAGTTTTGACAAACCGCCCGGCGGAGCTTTGTTGACGTTCGCACTCCTTCAGCGTTTGGTGACAAACCGGCGCCGGGCCGATCGTCACTTGACAGATCGATGGCGGCCTCCCGCACGGCGCCGTAAATCTCCCCTCCCCCCGCAGATTAGCATAAAACGTCATCCCGCGTCTCCTCGCAGCGCCTCCGAGCCGAGAGAGGAGCTGGTCTCGGCGGGGGAGGGGCTGGCGGGGCTCCGGTCCGGGAGCGGAGGGAAGATCTGGCGGCGGATGCTTTGGATTTCGCCGCCGCCCAAAAAATAAAGCTGTTTCTTTGTTCGCGGCAGCAACAGTTTCCTCGGGGGGGGGTGGGGGGTGATGAATCTGATCCATTTGTCTGCTGCTTCTGAAGGCGCTGGCATGCTACCAGTGTCCGCGCCGCTACGCCGCTATGCCGGTACACGCGTACTTTGTGGCGTCAAAATCGTCATCCGCCACCGGACGCGGGTGTTCACCGTGACCCAGCCGCGGTGGTCCGTACGCAGCCCAAATGTTAGGGCCGCACGTCCTGTACAGGACTGTATGCGACTGCACGCGACTGTACACAACTGTACGCCACTGTACATGACTGCACGCCACTCTACGCCACTGTACATGACTGCATGCCACTGTACACCACTGTACGTGACTGCACGTCTCTGTACATGACTGCACGTGACTGTACGCAACTGTACACGACTGCACGTGACTGTACGCGACTGTATATGACTGCACACAACTGTATGCGACTGTACATGACTGCACGTGACTGTACGCGACTGTGCGTGACTGCACGCCACTGTACACGACTGCAAGTGACTGTACGCGACTGTATATGACTGCACACAACTGTATGCGACTGTACATGACTGCACGTGACTGTACGCGACTGCGCGCGACTGCACGCCACTGTACACGACTGCAAGTGACTGTATGCGGCTGCAGGCAACTGTACGTGACTGCACGCCACTGTACACGACTGTACATGACTGCACGTAGCTGCACGCTACTGTACGCGATTGTATGCGACTGCACGCGACTGTACATGACTGCCTGCCACTGTACACAACTGCATGTGACTGCACGCTACTGTACACAACTGTATGCGACTGTACGTGACTGCACGCTACTGTACACAACTGCATGTGACTGTACGTGACTGCACGCCACTGTACACGCCGACTGTGCATGCTAGGAGCTCCTCCGCCTTCCCGTCTGAAGGATCACGGTTTAAAAGCAAGTAAAACTCCTGAAGTGAAAGATGAAGTACTGCAGGAAAGGTGGAGAAGTGGTGGAGCTATTTTCATTACGACTGTTGCACTACGTTATGGGACGTTATGGAATCAGTTGCGTTCTGGAAGGCACACGGACGTGAGCCCGAGCGGAGCATGACAACAAAACGTGTGCGTCCCGCGGACGCTAGCGTATGCTAGCGTACATCGGTAGCATGACAGCACCTTGAGGAAGGCCACTAATTACTGAACCCCCCCACAGCGTGAAGCCAGAATGTTTGCAGAGGACGACTGGACGTCGTGACGTCTGATTGACGCGCCGGCTTCTCGCGTTCAACCTGCTAAATTGACTGGGGAGAGCGGCGGTCGGTTAGCGCTGTGACGTACAACTGAGGAGGCTCGTCTACCAACAACAACAACAAAAATAAAAACCAATTAAGGCGAAACACTTTTCCAACTTGTCCTCCGGGGCAAGGGGGACGGCTTTCATTTCAGACACTTTGTTTTCATTCTTCGCCGTCATGCTGCTGCACATTTCACAACTTCCTGCGCTTGTTTACTAAAGAACGGAGTAAATTAAGGCCTCACACGCCCCCAAACCCCCCCCCCCCCACCGACACACACACACATACACACACACACACACACACACAGAGCTGATCAGAGAAGCGCTACAGCGACGTGGTAGAGTTGCTTCCCGGTTTAGCTCCGCCTCCGTCCTGCTGGGTGACGGTTTTCTGCCCGTTTGCGGCTCTTTGATCTTCTTTGAAGCTCCTGCTGGTTGTGACGCTCGTTATGTGTTTTGTGGCTCGATGCCGAACTTCTGAACGGCTGCAACAAAAGGAAACAACACACACACACACACACACACACACACACACACACACACACACACACACACACACACACACACACACACACCTGATGGTCTCAGAATGAGTGCATGAATAAATGGTGACTGCATCCAAGTAAAGGGCGGAG
Organism: Blennius ocellaris; assembly: GCF_963422515.1. Taxonomy (NCBI): domain Eukaryota; kingdom Metazoa; phylum Chordata; class Actinopteri; order Blenniiformes; family Blenniidae; genus Blennius; species Blennius ocellaris. The sequence continues at coordinate 27,105,944 of NC_137661.1, read as the reverse complement.
AAAGCAGTGTTCTCCGGAGCCACCAGGTGGCGCTGTCCGTTCAACAGGCGATTGAAAAACACATTATTCCCAGTCCTTCAGCCTCTATCTTCAAAAACCAAGAGCGCCACCTGCTGGAGAGACCAGAGATAGTGGCAAAGTAGATTTAGTCGATTTATATCTAATAAATCTAAAGTGTATGTGTGGCAGTTGCAGCGCCACCTATAGGCCCGGGATGTGTACTACGTCGTATTGAACCGTATTCATAGTGATGAAAAGCGAGTTTTGGCGCCCCCCTATATTTTTAATAGACGTATCAAGGGTGACGATTTTGCACGTTTAATATAGAAGATAAAGAGACGAGATATCTAAACTGGATAATCACACTGTCACTTGTTAATTAGAGGCACTAGATGGCGCCACGTTCAAACATATTACTCACCTCTGTTAATCAATCACGTGATGAAGACCTGGACTCAGGACAGCGAGTTAACAGACGTATATTCACCCTCTTGGTTCATAATAAAGGACTCGAGGTTCTCGATTCACAAACAGACACAAGCCTCCTCTTTTCACCGACGATTAAATAACTCTTCCTCTGGATTCCCTCCTTCCGCTCTTGTTTTCCTGAGTAGGACACGTTCTCGTCCCCGGTGGATCCAGCTGGAGGTTAATGGCGTCTAAACGACGCGTATGTGTGAACACACTCCCCCGGGACGGCATGCTCTACTTGTGACATCATCAGGAGAACGAGCGAGGGGCAGGTGTGAGTGACCTTCAGCGTGACGAACAATGTGAACGATGTGAACGATGTTCAAGTGGTGGAAAAGCGTCAGAAGAAGAAAAAGAGAAAGAAACACTAAATGATTTCCTCCTGAAGTATCAAGAACTGGAGATTAAATCACCAGAGATGCTCGAACAAGCAGAGTTAGAACCATGGAACTCACTGGTTCCACTGATCAGAGGGTCCGGGAACACTGAGCCAAGCTACATGCTACATGCTATGTGCTACATGCTACATGCTATGTGCTACATGCTCTGTGCTACATGCTATGTGCTATGTGCTACATGCTACGTGTTACATGCTACCTGCTATGTGTTACATGCTATGTGCTACATGCTACATGCTACATGCTACATGCCATGTGCTACTTTAGATACGTCTAAAAATAGCCGTCCAAGCTAGTCTGGATGTGACCACCCCCCCCCCCCCCCCTATAATGTAACTTCAATCACATGATGGTTATTGTGAAAAAAGGTAGACAGGCATACGTGTCTGATGTGAGTTGTTTTTTTTTTCAAAATAAAAGACAAGTCCAACATGAGACTCATACTGATACAGTACATTTATTTTTGTCCGGCTGTTTGCGACAGACAGAAGTCCTGCGTGGCCCAGTTGATGTCATTTCAAAGTTGATGACTGTCAAAATAAAACTACCAAGTTGGATTGTTATCACAGTGACTGTCAGAATAAAACCACCAAATTGGACTGTTATTGCGGTGACTGTCAAAATAAGTCCACCAAGTTGGATTGTTATGGTGAATGTCAAAATAAAACTATCCCATTGGACTGTTATTAAAGTGACTGTCAAAATAAAACCACCAAATTGGACTATCATGGTGACTGTCAAAATAAAACTACCAAATTGGACTGTTATTATGGTAACTTTCAAAATAAAACTACCAAATTGGTCCGTTATTACGGTGACTGTCACAATAAAACTACCAAATTGGACTGTTATTACAGTGACTGTCAAAATAAAACTACCAAATTGGACTCTTATGACAGTGACTGTCAAAATAAAACTACCAAACTGGACTGTTATCACGGTGACTGTCAAAATAAAACTACCAAACTGGACTGTTATCACGGTGACTGTCAAAATAAAACCACCAAATTGGACTGTTATCACAGTGACTGTAAGTTGTCTCTTCTTTTATAATTAATATGTCATCAAATGTCATATATGAGGATTTTCAATGCAGCTAAAACTTCTAACGCATTTTAATTTTATTTTGACATTAAAAGCTGATTTGTGATAAGTATTGGCTGAGGCGTCTCTTGAAAATCTCATCTTACACGTCATTTACTTTTTCATCCTAATGAAGTCACAGTCAGCAGCCAGAAGAAGAAAACTAATACGCATTTTGGATGATTGATTATTAATCATATTTATGAAAATAAAAATGCATTTGTAATCTCAGAATGAGAAGGCACTTCTGTTAATTCGTTTAAAATTGATTTTTGATCCATGTTCACTTCCAGACACGTGGAGATTAACGGGAGAAACAAAATAAAGATTAAAAAACAACAGAACAACCTGGAAAACGAAGTACAGAGAACGAGACAGGAGGGAGAAGCTGTGTAGTACACAGTAGAACGAGAGCAGTAGAACCATAGAACTGTAGAACAGTATAATGGTAGAACTGTAGAACAGTACAACGGTAGAACTGTAGAACAGTACAACGGTAGAATTGTAGAACAGTACAACGGTAGAACTGTGTAGCGGGAGAACAGAACTGTAGAACAGTAGAACAATAGAACAGCATAACGGTAGAACTGTAGAACTAGAACATTGGAACAGTAGAACTAGAACAGTAGAACAGTACAACAATAGAACAACAGAACAGTACAACAGTACAACGGTAGAACAGTACAACGGTAGAACAGTAGAACTAGAACAGTAGAACAGTAGAACTAGAACAGTGGAACAATAGAACAGTTGAACTAGTACAGTAGACCAGTAGAACTAGAACAGTAGAATAGTAGAACTAGAACAGTAGAACCATAGAACTAGAACAGTAGAACAGAGGCGTCCTGGGTGAAGAGAACAGAGTCATTGCGGCCGACAGCAGAGCTGCAGGAGTGAAGTACTGCAGTAATCTATTACTGATGACAGTTTGTTCAGTGTCCTCGTCTTCAGCTCCGCGATGATGAAGGTGCTACTCTTCATCACTCCGTCCTGTCCTGTCCTGTCCTGTCCTGTCCTGTCCTGTCCTGTCCTGTCCTGTCCTGTCCTGTCCTGTGGCCATGTGGCGCCTCCCTCTGGTACTGAGCAGGATTACTATTACCTGCAGTAAGTATCCGCCTCCTCCTGCAGCAGACTGCCGTCTCCCTTCAGTTCACTTTAACTTCATATATTTATTTATTAATTGTCCGACACTTTCTTACTGAATTCATCTTAATACATAAAACTATTTAAACGCAGGAAGATAATTAGATAAGATGAATATGAAATACTGGATTACATAAGTTTTACTTCCTCCTTCCTCTTTTCACGCTTCTTAATCGGATAAGGTGTGTGTGTGTGTGTGTGTGTGTGTGTGTGTGTGTGTGTGTGTGTGTGTGTGTGTGTGTTCAAAGGGATTCAAATGGTGTGTGTTCATATGGATTGTCTGTTTTAGACCCCCTCTCTCTCTCTATACACACACACACACACACACACACACACACACACACACACACACACACACACACACACACACACACACACACACACACACACACACACGTGTGAGTACATTCCTGAAAATAATTAATTAATTAAAAAATATATATTTATTGAATCCACCAACTTTACTGCTTGTTTGTACGTTTTTGTATTTTAGCCGTTAACTCAGTTTGACGATCCATTTTCAGTTTGCAGGCTGCGTTTTTTAAAAACTTTTTGTTCCCTTGATTTCTTAATTCCTCACTTTTGAATTCAGAAAAACACTTTTTCTCTTTTTTTTTACTTTTCGTTCCCTCGATTTCTTAATTCCGTTAGCTCGTAGAGATGCTAAGCAGGGCGCTACATCACTGCGTGAAACACTGAGCGGGGAGTGTCTCCATGGCAACCGACGTTCCTTTTGATCTCCTTTGATGTCCTCCACGAGGAGCCGCTCTCATCCAGCGAGTAGGAACATTTTCTTTCTTTTTTTGTGGCAAATTCTTTGGTATTTATTCGGAAACGGTTCGTCGTAAATGTAAAGGGTTGATCCTTGAACGATGACGAGTTGTCCCTGGAGATTTCACACGAGGACGACTTCCCGTGAAAAGGTGGTAAAATACATGCATGCAAACTAGTAAGTAAGTAAATTAATTAATGAATTAATTAATTAATTGAAACCTGCAGAACCAGACTCAAGAGGAGGAGATCATATTATAAAGTACTACTTTTTAATTTGTCTTTGTTGCATTTTAATTCCATTCAAGTAATAAAAGGTGGTCTTCTAAGAAGGTAATTGGTTTTAAGGTAAACTTTTCTGACAAAAACTTTTCTGATACGCGGGGAAAAGGAAAAATGGGGGGGTAAATAATTTTTTTTAAAAAGACGTCGACACAAGTCGGCGGGCTGGAGGCGAGAGGGAAGAAAGGAAGACATTCTGCAAGCCGAGGACTGAAAACGCTTGTAAGTTATCTCTACTAAAAGAGGCCAATCCTCGCCTCCGGGGCCAAACATGTACTGACTTTATACAAATAAACAAATGACTGGGAAAGTTCCTTATCCTCATTGACGCGTTCCTGTAACATGACGGCCAGAATTCATTGGTACCTTCATGTTATTATGTTGAAAACTACATTTTTTCACCCGTCTTGTCCCCGTTTGGTTCGACGTGAAGCAGCTTTAAGTGAGTCTTGGTTCTAATTGTGGACAGCAGCTGCAGACCAGCAGGTAAACCCTGGCTGAGACACAGTGACGTGTGTCTCTGTGTCTCTGTGGACACTGTGGACACTGTGGACACTGTGGCAGTCTGATCTGACTCCATCAGTCTGTACATCACTGAATCCATTTGGAGCTTGTGAAGACAGACCGGCTTGTTATCACTCCATCTTGGCACAGGGCTTCGCTGGCGAGCGTCCAAAAACGAGCTCCGCTGCAGAAAACCTGCAAACTGGCATCAGCGCCTCATCAGGTATTGCCCCGATTTACATGAAAGCAAGGCAGCAAACGTCTTCGCGGTGGAATGTCCTGTGACGGGACTTTAATGTGTGACGGGTGACGGAGACCATCAGGGCCAGCGAGTTCTTCTCTACTTGCTCGTGTGGAATTGCTGGTTTTCCTCTTTTAAACGTTCCTTAAAGTCAAGTCTTCAAGTCAGAGTTGGGCATCAAAGCTTGAGCGACCAAACGAGACACGACAGATCTTGTAGTTCATGTGAATTTCACTCTGTGTGGATTGACTTTGCTTTAATCTTTACGTTTATTTAATGTGTCTTGTCTGGTCGGCTTTTAATTGACAGTTGGAAAACAAGTTTCACGGATGAGATTTGGACACGTTTGTCTGATGTGTGAATAATAACATGGAAATGTAAAAGTGTTAATGACAATAGTACTGATATTATGCAAAAAAATCCCCCTCTGAAGGTTCTCCAGCAGGAACAATTGTCTGTAAAGTGTGTCCTCTCTCGCCCCGGCTTGTTCCAGGGTTTAAAAAGTGTGTTGCTCCAAGCAGCCAATCAGAAATCAAACCCTATATAGTGTCATCGTGGGGTTCAGCCAATCACAATCAAGGTTGGCCCCTCCCCCTTTTGACTCCTCCCACAATCAGGCAGCTCTGCTCTGGCACATGGCGCCACGAGAGGAAGTACTTCCTCCATCTTCCCATAGATGGGCGTGTGTGTGGGCGGAGCCAGTCCAGCTCACACAAGACACAGCAGATTCTGAATGCAGCTCCTAGGATCTGATATTCTAATGGAGGGAAAATCAAGGAGGAGCTGGAAACTTTGAATACGAGGTTTGAGCAGTTTAAAAAGAACAACAACAAAAAAACAACAACAAACAACCGCTGGACATTCTTGACTATTTCAAATACCAACAAAGAAAACATCCGATGCTCCAAACAGACCTGGAGGAAAAGAAAGTCTGGAGTCAAGAACGACAACAAGGACAAGGGATGCAGGTCTGTGGTGGAACCGGAACACGTTTCTGGAACCCTCCTGCTTCGCCAACAGGGATTGTGTAAGACTCGGTATCAGACGTGTCGCGTGGCAACTTCATCAACATTTAATGTGAACAGTGAATCTTACAGCGCCCCCTGGTGGCTGGATGTTTGTAGTGATCCTGCTCTCACCCACCCCTCCTTTCCTGGGAGGTTTTCACTCCTCCCCTCCTGTGTTCCCCTTAGCTCCGCCCCTCTGCTCTCCTGCTTCCTCCTCCTGATCACAGCTGTTTGTTATTGTCATCAGTGTGTGTATTTAGTTCCCCTCTCTTGTAGCTCCGGTTGCCAGTTCGTCTGCGTTCTCACACCATTCCTACCCGCCATATTTTCCTCACGCTGCCTTTTGTGTTTTTTGACCTTCTGCCTGCCCGACTTTTCCTCCTCAATCGCCCTGTACTGGTTTTCACCTTGTACTACTAGACTTTGCTTCTGCTGTGGTTTTGGATAATAAACACTTTTGAACTGAGCTTCTTGTCTGCCGTGCAGTTGAGTTCACAAACCTTGACACTATTATGTACGGGTGTGGTGGTGGAAGGCCCTCCACCCCTCCCCACGTCACCGCACTGTATTTAAAGGTACACCCAAGACACTCTGCTTCAACAGCATCGGTGTTTTGGCGTGAAAAGAAACTTCGGCGTGTCAGAAAAAGCTCCTTTCTTTTTTTTCCTTCCACACGACAGTGACTGTGCAGTGCGACCGGCTCGTGTCGTCCCTCCACGACCGCAGAAGCGAGAGCGTTCCAGGTTTGAAATTCCGCCGTAGCAAAGACTGAGTACTCCCGGGAGGGAGTAGATAACAGGAGGAATCCAATATGTGACAAATGGGGCTGCAGGAGAAAGTTCATGTTCGGGTCTACGGGGCAGTGCAAATGAGGAAAGTGGGCGAAGAGCGGGAGTGAGTGAAAAGAGGTGAAACATATCATCACAGCCTATTAGAGGGCAGCGTGGAAGAGTGAAGAGAGGAGTTGAGATGGATTGGAGGGGTGCAGGGAGGAGTGGAACAGTGGGCGAGGGAGGTGTCGGAGGCTTCGCGAGGAGCGATTTATAACGTCTGGTTGTGAGGCGGACACCTCGCCAGCCCCTCGGCCATAATTTCATTACGACTCTCAGGGGAGGGTTTGAGACTCCCGAGGTGGAGACGCCATTTTCTGACGGCTCTGCTGATGCATCGAAGAGTTTCAGTGGGGGAGTTTTGAGAATTTCATCACGACCGGTCTATTACATCAGCCGAAGTGTCTTAAAATAAGAAAAAAAAAAAAAAAGTGCACAAAGAACAAGAGAAGTCGACTCCCGTATCCTTCAACTCTCCTTCTCACCCACGTCCTTGTTTAAAACATGTATATATTCGTGTCGGACCTCAGTTTAAACTCAGTGGCTGAGTCTTTTTTTTTTTTTTTATTTGGGCTCTTTGTTCAAACCAGAATTGCCCACAAGGGGGCGCCACCGCAGAACGGGAGCTTTTAGTTGAGCTGACAAAACGGCTGCTATCATAAACCCACCTCTGTGAAAATCGCTAGCAGTTAGCCGCTAATAGCACTCGTGTAAACGTCCATGTGACTGTCTTTTCTTTTAAACCTCCGGGCATTTCGCTCTGCGGCCGGATGGTTGTAGACACTCCACCATCATTATTTTTGTTTTTACTATGCTATGCTATGGCTATGCTATGCTATGCTATGCTATGCTATCGCCGTGATCGATGGTTTGTAACATCAGTCAAAATCTCACATGAGAGGAAGTTGCAGTTGCTCTATGTTAGATTTTTTTTTTTTTTTTCCTGATTAAATTTTAAGAATTGATTCAAAAACTATTAAAATGAACCTGGATAAGTGGGAATAACAGGCGACGACTCCTTTAAAAGACGGCAAACATTGAGATTTGAACCGTGACGAAGCTTCGTGGCTCAGAATCGACGGTCGCGTGTCGCCAGGGTGCAGGATGACTTAATAGATTGTTAAACTTGAAGAGTCTGCAGGAGCCTTTATTCATCTTTATCTGTTACTGGACACAAAGATGTTGGACTCAAACGTATCTGTCAGCATGAAGCCTCTTCATTCACGCTAACTGAACCGTCATTCTAGTGGACGATATTCCTTTAGTTCTTAAGTCCTTAAACACTTTGGTTGTTTCATCCATCACCTCTTTTCATTACTATTCCTCCTTCATCTCCCCCCCTTGGTGTCCCTTTGATTCCTGAGAGGTGTGAGATGTTTTCGACATCTTATTCATTCGGCTCTCAGAAGCTTTGTTCCACCCAGTTTCACTCTTTTCAAAGTCACTGGCCGGAAAACTGATGAGTTGATGGGCTGAGTGATGAGCCGACCTGCTGGCAGTGCTCAGCTAACGGGCTTCCAGCTGATTGGCAGCCAGCTAACGGGTAGTTGGCTAATGGGCAGCCGGCTAACGGGCAGCCGGCTAATAAGCTGCTGGCTAACTGGCAGCCGGCTAACGTGCTGCCGGCTAACTGGCAGCCGGCGAACTGGCTGCTGGCTAGCGGGCAGCCGGCTAATGAGCTGCCGGGTAACTGGCAGCCGGCTAACGGGCAGCCGGCTAATAAGCTGCTGGCTAACTGGCAGCCGGCTAACGTGCTGCCGGCTAACATGCTGCCGGCTAACTGGCAGCCGGCAAACATGCTGCCGGCTAACTGGCAGCCGGCGAACTGGCTGCTGGCTAGCGGGCAGCTGGCTAACGTGCTGCCGGCTAACTGGCAGCCGGCGAACTGGCTGCTGGCTAGCGGGCAGCCGGCTAATGAGCTGCCGGCTAACTGGCAGCCGGCTAACGTGCTGCCGGCTAACGGGCAGCCGGCTAACGTGCTGCCGGCTAACGGGCACCAAGCTAACTGGCTGCCTCAACAAGATAGCGACTTGCTGGTCACCCGCGATGTGAAAAACGCTGAAAAACGCTTCACTGGGCTCTTAGCGGAGGGTTGTTAAGACGGTGCAGCAGGGGGCAAGTGTGGGAACTGCTTGAAATGCGCATTTTGTGCAAGAGTTGGTCGTGGCATGGTTTGATGAACAACACAAATACGTTTATATGAGTAAAACACTGGTTACATTTCCGTGCAGGCTATTAAAAGTTCAGCGATATTGAAATAAGGACATGAACTCTTGAAAGTGAGCTGATTTTAGGCAGAAGTGGAGCGTCTCCGGCTCATAAAAAAACTCCTTTTTTTTTTGAGTTTGCGCTTCATCAGAAGTGCGGGTTGATGTTAACTCTGTGGTTCGTAATGAGATCTCTGAAGATCTTTCAAAGAACCCGTTTCAAAGGGTTGAGGTATTGGACAGTGCAGAGTTACACAAACATTTTGTTCCAGACTGTGAGAGCATGTCTGACTGCAGGTCCGTGATTCCACTGGAAGATTTGCGGCGCAGTAATTAGCCCGACGTGCTTCATCGGGTTCCTCCGCCTCCACTCATCCAGGGAGGCGTCACACTTTGGCTACGACTCTCTCCTCCGCCACTGCAAATCCCTTCACACTGCAGGGAAATGCGGCACAATTCTGAAGTTCAGTTTCCATGTTAAAGCTCCGCTTCTGACGTCATGGTTAAGCGCCGGAGGAAGTGGCTCCCGCCAGAATAAAAGCCTCTTTTCCCTCGCTCTCCTCCTCCTCTCCTCCTCATGTCGTCTGGATTCTGTCGCTCGTATTTAACAACCACTGGAAAAGGAATCTACACTTTGACCTGTGTTGCCAGATATGGAGGGCGTCCCCCAATTGCAGAGCCAAAGTTTCTGACCTTTTAACTTTATTTATTGAGATTTTTTAACTTTATTTATTGAGATTTATTTATTGAGGATGGTTTTTATTGACGTGTGTGGGTTTGAGTTTGTTTGGGCTGGAAAATGTGAGTCGTATCTGGCAACCCCCGGTGGTGACCGGCACGGCGGCCATTACAGCAGTCCAAATTCTCCCTTTGTTAAAGTTTCTGCTCTCTCTCTCTGTCTCTCTCTCTCTCTCTCTCTCTCTTTCTCTTTCTCTCGTCTCATTAGAACAAACAAGCAACCGGGAAACGTCGGTGAAAATGGACGCCGTTTCTGAAACGTCGCCGCGGCAAATGAGAAACTTTTTTTCCCGAAAACCAAAATGCCGAACGCGTAAAGTAAGACGACGGACTCCGTGGACGTGGAGTTTGTTCGAACTGAAGAGTTTCCCTCTCGGTGCTTCTTCAAACACAAACCGGATCTTCAAACGCAGACGAGCTCCAGCCAGAGGTCTCTTGATGTGCGGCGAATAAAAACCCTCCACTTGCACTTATCGCACATCAAGCAAATGCAAATACACACACACACACACACACACGCACACACACACACACACACACACACACACACACACAATGATAAACACAGCGAGTCTCCTTAAACCAGGCCTGAACAAAGAGAGGCCATTGTTCCAGGTGGAAGCTTTGAGGTAAGCCTTCATGTTGTCCTAGAAGCTGGAGTCCCCCCCCCCCCCCCTCCCCCCTCCCACCCTCCACCCCATCCACCCCCCACCCTCACAAGCAAAGCAAAGGCTGAACATGAGGAGGAAGAAAAAGAAGGATGCACCGTGTGAAAGAGTGTGAACTCCAGTCCCGTCCTTGAGGACGCCCTCTTTATTTTTCTGCTTTGTCGTTTTTTTCTTCCCCTCAACATTTTGAAGCCCGACCCTCTGACTCGCTGCCAAATACACAAAGCTTTGGATTCACACCGAATAAGTTCTGCCTGCAACTTTCCCCCCGCAGTTTAATTCACAGACCAAACAGATCCGTCTCCGTCACAAACCGGTCGGAGCGCCGCTGCGGAGATACTGCGGAGTTCAAACGCTCTGGAAACCAAACGTCCTTGAACTGTCAAAGTAAAGCACATTTTAATCAACAGCAGCCTGTCATGGCAGGCACGTCTCAAGAGACGGCGTTGACCTTGGACTCTCAAATCTTTACGTACTTTAGCCTTGTTGGCAAGGTGTTTTAAGATATTTTCTCATTTCTGTCAAAGTAATGTCATTAATGCAGCATTAATCCCACGAGTCTGTGAGTGAAGCAGCGTTTACCTGTCAGGGTTTGCTACTGGTCATGTGTACCGTACGCGTATCGTGTACCACGTACCGTGTACCGTGTATTGCATACCACGTACCACGTACCGCGTATCGTGTACCACGTACCGCGTACAATGTATGATGTACCACATACTGCATACCATATACCATGTACCATGTACCACGTAGCACGTAGCACATACCGCGTACCACGTACGGCATACCACATACCGCGTACCATGTACCGCGTACCACATACTGCGTACCACGTACGGCATACCACATACTGCGTACCACGTATGGTGTACCACATACTGCGTACCACTTACTTCATACCACGTATCACGTATCGTGTACCACATACTGCATACCATGTACCATGTACCACGTACCGCGTAACACGTACTGCGTACCACGTACGGTGTACCACATACTGCGTACCACTTACTTCGTACCACGTATCACGTATCGTGTACCACAGACCACATACTGCGGATCACGTACCGTGTACCACATACTGCGTACCGCATACCACGTATCACGTACTGCGTACCATGTACCACGTACTGGAAAGGTGTTAGGAGACTTCCTAAAGGAGTTAGGAAAGGTGTTAGGAGACTTCCTAAAGGAGTTAAGGAAAGGTGTTTGGATACATCCTAAAGGAGTTAGGAAAGGTGTTAGGAGACTTCCTAAACGAGTTAGGAAAGGTGTTAGGATACTTCCTAAAGGAGTTAGGAAAGGTGTTAGGAGACTTCCTAAACGAGTTAGGAAAGGTGTTAGGATACTTCCTAAAGGAGTTAAGGAAAGGTGTTAGGAGACTTCCTAAAGGAGTTAAGGAAAGGTGTTAGGAGACTTCCTAAAGGAGTTAAGGAAAGGTGTTAGGATACTTCCTAAAGGAGTTAGGAAAGGTGTTAGGAGACTTCCCAAACGAGTTAGGAAAGGTGTTAGGATACTTCCTAAAGGAGTTAAGAAAGGTGTTAGAAGACTTCCTAAAGGAGTTAAGGAAAGGTGTTAGGATACTTCCTAAAGGAGTTAAGAAAGGTGTTAGGAGACTTCCTAAAGGAGTTAAGAAAGGTGTTAGGAGACTTCCTAAGAGAGTTTAGGAAAGGTGTTAGGATACTTCCTAAAGGAGTTAAGGAAAGGTGTTAGGAGACTTCCTAAAGGAGTTAAGGAAAGGTGTTAGGAGACTTCCTAAAGGAGTTAAGGAAAGGTGTTACGATACTTCCTAACCAACAAACAGCAAAACACTAATAATCCATAGCAGTAGTCCTGGTTTCAAATTCCAAAATAAAAGTCATCAACAATGTCAACATGATCACATCCAAGAGTTCAGAAAACGAGCTTGGATGAAAAAAAGAGGACATATTGTACATATTCATGGCCAAGGCCAGCATTTCGGTACTTCAGCTGCAGCCTCTGGTTTTCTTTTTCTATATTCTTTAAATCCCTCATGCAGAAGGTCCTATTTTAAATAAAATTTGTCAGTTTTTTTTTAATTTTTTTAACTCAACTTCAAAGAAAGCCGCACACGAGAATCCCAACGCTCCTAAACTGTCGGTTTATTTGTACAAATGACAAATAAAAATCTTAAAGTCTTGATATAAAGACCATTGATTCGTCCTGGCAGTGAGCCAAAGCCGTTTCCTTCCCATCTACAAGATGAACTCGTGTTCGTGTCCCTGGTAGAAGAGTAACTTTTATAAAATGACCCCCCCCCCCCCCGGGTGTTTGTTTGTTGTTCGGCAGCCCGTCGTTCTCGCCCGACCAAACCAAGCAGACTTTCCCCACAAATGAGACTTTGAGGAGACGACTGACATCGATATATATTTAAATACATATTTAAAAAAAAACAAATCTAAAGCACCAAGTTTAAGGGGTTTAGAACTGCTGTTCTCCTGTATGGCGTCATGATACGTAAAATAAAATACCAAAAAACCCACCGAGCCACTGAATTAAAGCCCCGTTTTAGTTGGTCAAGGGTGTAATTACTTTCTGTTGCCTCAGACTGCCCCTTTTTTATTGATAAGATTTATTTCGTTTTTACTCCCAGGTTAAAAAAAAAAAAAAAAAAAAAAAAAAGTGGTACTAGGATGATAGCAGTCCTTAGCTTCTGCCGTAGCCTTTCATTTGAAGCATTAGCAGTGCCGGGAGTAGCTTAGCATTCACGATATCCGTGGTCGTGTCACTGCAGAGGTCGGAGGGTTCTGGTCACCCAGACAGAGAGCAGATGACGTATGGATCCGACTGTTCACCGTTCAGTTGGTAAGGTTGAGTCAAGTCTGGTCATTAAACACACACACACACACACACACACACACACACACACACACACACACACACACACACACGAAAACACACTCACTTGCCCTTGTAAGTTCATTAGAAAGCCTTTAGCGGGCCACATGCTGCACCCAGAGGTTGCTAAGCAGCCGTGATTGATGGGCGGAGGAAGACGCCAGTCGGCAAGTCCTTCGGCCGATAATCGTTCACACACTTGCACTTGTCTGCTGAGCGGCCATCTGTCCTCCACACCTGCCAATAGACTTTGAGCCGCGTGCTGATATGGCGTTCGGCGGTGGACAATACAGCCAGTCAGCGGGACGGCTGTTCCTGATGACACAGGCGGAGAGAACCCTCAATCAAGCTCCTAAAACCACAAGCCCCCCCCCCCCCCAGAAACAAAAACAGTGGTACCTTCCACTCGGAATCTCTCTTTCATCTCAAAGGACCAAAGAAAACAGATCGTGCAAAATCATATATGGGACTAAAATGGACTCTACCTGCAACATAACTACGTAGAGCTACACTCGGTAGAGCGCAGACCATCACCAACGCTAAATTTGTTTGTGGAACCGAGTTAGCATCGCTAGCATGATAGCCGCTAGCTCATATCGATGCTCGCGAAGCCTGTCAGGTAGCAATGCCACTGTTCTGAAACACTGAGCGGGGAGCGTCTCCATGGCAATAGATGCTGATCTCCTTTGATCTCCTCCATGAGGAGCCTCTCATCCGCTTTGTAAAGGACAGTTCTTCAAATTTTGGGGGGGGATTTATTCAGAAACATTTAGTCGTTAACATCTCCGAATCGAATGGGTTGGTCCTTTCATGACGACGAATCATCCCTGAAGATTTCATGCAATTCGGGAGAGTAGTTTTTGAAGTTTATGTCAGTCTGGGTTTGCTCAAGGACACTTCGACATGCGCGCAGCTGGAGAATCAAGCCTGCAACCTTCTGACTGGGAGGCCGGCGCTCTACCAACCGAGCCGC
>NC_137661.1:26994266-27086766 GCF_963422515.1 Blennius ocellaris | reverse complement strand
TGAGATAAACAAAATATTCTCAAAGACGACAAGTGTGGACTGGACTCAAAAACTCTTCTGAACAGCTTCTGACATGTCTACACTTTGCACATCTCACTTTCTTGCTAATATTTTGCACGGCTCTGTTATTTTATTTTATTTTATATTTTAGTTTATTCTATTTTTTGTGTATATACTTACTTATTTATGTATATCGGCTCCAGGGTACACGGCAAAGTAAGAATTCCATTCACTGTGAAACCTGGCTTTTACTGTTGATATGACAATAAAACACCTTGAACCTTGAACCTTGAACCTTGAAGTAGCAAGCAAACACAGAAACGAACGTGAGTCTTAAAGTGAAAACTCAAAACTTAGCTTATTCTTCTCTGTAAGCAAGTGAGTGGTTCAATCGGGAAAACAAACAAACAAACAAAACAACAGCACCACCTGGTGGCCCAACATGACAACTACATCATTTTCAGCATCAAGTGTGAATCTTTCCGAAATGAAAACACAAAAACAAGGAGTCTTGGGGGCTTCGGACCGTGAATTGCGGGATCGATGTCGAACTTATACAGGAACTCTTCAAAGATCAAGGAGTTGGCCCCCCGAGGCCCCCCTGATGCCCCCCGGGGCCCCCTGATTCCCCCTGATGCCCCCCGGGGCCCCCGAGGCCCAGCCACAGTCTGTAAAATACCGTTATGTAACCACCCCCCACCCGCTTCACTATTAGAAAGCTATTACCTCCTCGTTCTCATGCGGGGCCACTAGTGGGCGCTGTGGGTTGGTTTTCCTTACCTTATGTTTATTTTTGAAAGCTTTAATGTTTAAAATAAGGTTGTTTTTCCTCCCCGTCCTGTGATCTTGGCACGGGGATACGCCAACCGCCTCGCACCACGACTCATTTCACAATTTGAATTTGTCTTTTATTCTTTCAATTCAGTTTCACTTCAACCTTCACATATGAATGTTTCCCGGCGCATTTCTGCCCAATAACAACTAACAAGGGGAAGGCGTACCTTCGTCTCCCTTCGCCGGCGGCTCCCCCGGTTATTTTCTAAATGTATCTGCTTATCTTTAATACACTTCACTGAAATATTTAAAGCTCAATATTTTTTTTGGGGGGGGAGAATGGAGCATTTAAATCCACACGGGCAGGAACACTTTGAAACACCAGCACTTTGCCAAACATTTTCCCTTGACTCGTCGGTGCTCGGCAGCCACTCGGGGAAACTCTTGTCGTTGCCCCTTGCCGTTGCTATGCAAAGTCCCGATACCTCTTTTGTTTCAGCTCATTCTTTTTCTTCAGGTTTTTTTTTTTTTTTTCTTCTTCTTTTCTTTAAACTTCACAGGCCTGGAGCTTTGAGTGCTCACTCAGCTGTCAGGGCTGTCATCAGCGTGTCCTTTCTACAGTAAACAAGGGGAAGGAATAAGCCGGCATTTCTGCAGAGCCCCCCCCCTACACCCCCCCCCCCCGCCCCCCTCGGAGGTACGTATGTCCCACAGCTGATGCAAACATCTCCTCTTTTCCTTTCTCGTCAAATTGGTCCGGACACTCGGAGCTGACTTAAGCATCCAACGCTCATTATGGCGAGAGGGTTGCCCATTTCCAACTGACATCTGATTAATCGGAGTCCTACTGGCAGATCGGTCCCAGCGACGCTGCCCAGCTTTAAAATGTTGTGTTATATTATATCATATATTTCAAATGGCATATTGCATGTACATATACATATATTTATACATGTGCAAGTACACTATTACTATTGGTATTATTATTATTATCATTATTATTACTGATATATATACATATAGTTATTGTTATTTATTGCTACCATTATTAGTAGTACTATACACCAGTATTATACACTATTACACATTGTTATTATCTGTATTGTTGTTATTATTATTATATAATACCTACTTCTAATGGCTCTGCCACTGCACCTTACTATTTATTTATCTTGCTTTGATCTCCTGCTTATTTCTAAGTGCCCATGTTCCGTTCTGTGTTTTACTTTATGTCTTATACCCAGATATGTTTATATTTTTACTTTTATTTCTATTCTATTGTATTTTATAATATTCGTATGTACCAGATTGCTGCAACAAGACAATTTCCCTTCGGGGATGAATAAAGTAATTATCTATCTATTTATCTATCTATCTAAAAAAAAAAAAAGGTATGATGTGTGAACGTGACGGGCTATGCCGTGAAAGTGCATCTGTTGTACAAATAATGGACACACACGCACACACACACGCACACACACGCACACACACACACACGCGTGCGCGCACGCTGCTGTAAAAAGGGCAAGCATGCCAATAATGAGATTGACCACTTAATTCCCAGCCGCCCGTCTGTCACCCAGCAACAGAGGTGGCCAGAGATCAATACGCCTATTACCTGATAGGAGCGCGGCGCGGCGCGGCGCGGCGCGGCGCGGCGCGGCGCGGCGCGGGGGCCGGGGTGCAGCCAGGGTGCAGCCAGAGCGAGTGGGAGAGCGAGAGAAGTGCCCCAACATCCCCGTATCTCATATCGAGATAATAACCGCGGTGGCCTTCTGACAGCTGTCCAGACAGGAAATACGATGAGGGACGGCGGCGGAGGGGGAATGAGGCCCGGGCCGGAAAGTCAGGAAAACAGTGTAGCGGGGAGACAGCGGGACGGCGTGACAGGCGGCCGCACGGCCTGATGAATGACCGCCGAGGCGGTTACAGCCGAGCCTCGGCCTTTCTCCAACGTCGTCTCCGTATCAGCAAAGCCCATCGACCCCCCCCCCCCCCCCCCCCGTTTGGTGGCAGAACCAACCAAACCTCCGTCGACGACGACGGGAACGCCCATGAGGCGTCGTGACTTTCACCCTGAGGCAAGAGGGTCGTGAAACGACACCCTGCCTGTTTCTTGTATCTCACTCACTCACACTGTATATTCTGGATGAACCTGCCACTCCCAACCACTAGATGGCGAACTACCGTCAAACCACCGCCGCGTCGCCGTAGGAACAGTTGATCTTCTTTGTTTCTCCAACGCTCGGACCTCACGTTTGGATTACATCCTGGGGATTCATTCTTTTTTTTAATTTTTCCCCAAATCACGACGGAACTTTGCGGAACTCTTTGTGTTCCAACTCCGAGGAACGACCCTTTGATTTGAACTTCGACCCCCCCGAGGTCTGGAATAAGAACATATCGTCTGTATTTCATAATTATATTTTGTTGTTGTGTTTATTGCGTATATCTGATTACTAATAGCAACGAAATAATATATAGTATATACTTCCTCCAAACATCTTTACTATATAAATATATATATATATATATATATATATATATATATATATATATATATACTAAAACGAAATCCTTTTCTTTGTGGTAATTATTCACATACCTTGACTCCACAGCCGGACTTATTTCTGTTTAGTTTGTTTCAGTCAGTTCCTGAGCCCCGGGTGCTTTAAATGTTATATGCTATGCTATGCTATGCTATGCTATGCTATGCTATGCTATGCTATGCTATGCTATGCTATGCTATGCTAGTAAGTAATATACCACACTTCACTATGAACTAAATTAAATTAATCCCCTTGGGGAAATTTATTTTATCCATCTTTGGCGATGGTATGGTGGTGACATTGTCTGTCTGTCTGTCTGTCTGTCTGTCTGTCTGTCTGTCTGTCTGTCTGTCTGTCTGTCTGTCTGTCTGTCTGTCTGTCTGTCTGTCTGTCTGTCTGTCTATCTATCTATCTATCTATCTATCTATCTATCTATCTATCTATCTATCTATCTATCTATCTATCTATCTATCTATCTATCTATCTATCTATCTATCTATCTATCTATCTATCTATCTATCTATCTATCTATCTATCTATCTATCGGGGAGAGATGTATTAAACTATACAGCGATGTGTCAAACAGTCGACGTCATCGTGGTAAAAGAAGAAAACATTTTCTATCGTCACAGAATGTTCATTGTTTTGCTGTTTGGGTTTTTAGTGAAGGATTGTTTGTTTCCTGGTTCCGTTCTGGAATCCCACGCAGGAACGGAGAACCGGGCCTCTTTTAATCTTGTCCAAATTAGGTTGGACATTATTCCAGAACAATTAGTTAGAAATGACCTGGTGTTATGCTTCAATGGAGTTTTTTGGTGGGTTTTTTTTGTTCTATTTTTCACAAATAATTTTCTTTTGAATGACTTTCTCATGCTGTCAAAGAAATCCTCCAAAGTAAATTATGAAAATCACATCCCCGTGCACCAAAGCTTTTGTTGGGTCGAGACCAAGAAGTAAATCGAACACGGGGACACTTCCTGTTGCTCCTTCAGTCGTTCAGCTGGGGAGTCGTTTTCACCTCAGTGGATTCACTTCAACCCCGGAGGACGTTCAGGTACTGCAACTCCAAATTACTCTATTGCTCCCTTTTGCTTTAGTCACGTTTTTACATATTTACATGTAATGGTGTCATTCTGACCGCCCTGTGATGGAGGGATGGATGGAGTCTTTTTTTTTAACTTTAGACTGCACCAAGGTGAGTTTTACTCAATGCGAGGCCACTAAAGTCACTCAAGGTTGAATATTCATGGCATCGCGAATCTTCCAGTTTCACAGTTTCAAAAGTATTTTTTGTACTTTTTAGCATTAAAAACTCAAAAACATATTGACCCCGATTGGTTTTGGGGGCAGAATGTCCAAGAGATAAATACTTTCTATGGGTGTATAACCAGGGAAAAGGGATTCTTTACCTGAGAAACTTCAACGATTGTCTTCCTGTGTGGAATGTGAAGTGGAGAATGGTTGTTGTGTAACACTGAATGGTTGTTGTGTAACACTGAATGGTTGTTGTGTAACACTGAATGGTTGTTGTGCAACACTGAATGGCCTCCAGTGGAGTTGCAGAGACGAAAAACAATTGAAAACTCACTGGTATTGTGTACTTTTGACCCTAATTGTTCTATTTAACCTCTTTATTTTGATGTGATTCAATGAAAATGACTTTATATCTCACTCGCTAAAAATGTACAATTATGTTCAAGGGCAGAAAATATGGAACGGCAATAAGGTACGGCATTGTTTGCATGAGAGAATACACAATTGAACCGAAGCATGAAGCTTCAAGGCCACCGATTTTCCAGAGAATCCAGCTTTGCGCGCTACACGACGGCGCGCTGAAGCAAAACGGGTGGACGATGAAGTAAAAAAAAAAAAAAACAACGACAAGCAAACAGGAAGGAGGAGCAGATATAGAATCACGTCTTGAACAGTGAATCCGTGGTGGCGTGAACAACAACCTGCAGACATCACACGAGCCGACGAAACCAGGCCAGGGAAGCAGCAACGAAAGGAAACAAGCGCTAACAAGGCAGCTGCGACAAAACACTGTCATCCCCGACAGCCGCACTTCAAACGTGGGCAGCGCTCGGCTGCCAGCCACCGCCTCTGTGTTCCCGTGAATAGAGATATTAATGAATACCACCTGTCCCACTCCGGCGGGACGCCGAACGGGAGCGGGGAACCGCAGGAACGAGGACCCCGGCAGGCGAGATCAATGCCGCTACGCTAGGTTAGCATCCAGTCACCACAGGTTTAAAACATCCAGCGTGCATGTCTTTAAGGGACGCGGGAATCTAGAAAGCGAGAATCAGACAGATCAGGGGTCAATCCGTGACCGAGGATCAGTTTATTAACATGTACACAAGTATTGACGCTCTACCAGTTTCAACCCGTCGGTTGAGTTTCGCTAATGATGTTGACGTGGTCAAAGATCACAGGAAGCAAACACACACACACACACACACGACTCAGAAGTACGTTTTTATTTTTATTTTTTCTTGTTGTTTATGATCTCTAGAGAAGGCAGGGTTCAGAACAGACCGGAGTCTCAATACTGAACTTAAAGGGATTTTTGATTGGTGATATGCAGTCAACTTTTCACAAAGAATTTTCGCCCGAATTACACGAGATCTTCAGGAATGACTTGTCATCATCAGAGGACCAATCCATTAGATTTCGTGAACAGTTTCTGAACAGATCCCCTACAAAAAACGGTGCAAAAAAATGTCCAATACAAAGGGGACGAGAGAGGCACCTCATGGAGGAGATCAAAGGAGATCGGCGGCTGTTGCCACGGAGACGCTCCCTGATCAGAGTGTCTACCGAGCGTGGCCCTAGTTTTATAATAGTCGGTCCTGTGTATACTCCTTGGAAATCCTTTAGATGAGCTTGATGATATCGATGGAACTTGTGGTCGTGATAAGCAAAACGTATATTTCTAAGGCCGCGCGCAATAATGTAATGGTCTAATGAGAGGGAGGTGAAAAAAAATTATATTCACAAATACCAGGGGAGAAACAGTGAAAAGTTGATAAAGAATTAAAAAAAAAAAAAAAAAGATGCTTGTTTCAAGAAATCCGCACTTGACAAGCCCACAAACTGAAACCTGATACTTGGTCCTCAGCTTCCGATTGGCACTAGAGGGCAGGAGGCATTCATTTTCATTTGGACGTAATATATTTCCTGCGGGGCAGATTTGGCCGGCGCGGGTTTCCAGCAGAGAAGCAAACACATGGCGCATAATGGAAATATGAGCCAGCAAATAACAGCCTTCCTTCATCAAACAGCCTCTCAGCTATCACGATAATTCCACAACAAAACTCGACGATGTCTCTCGGCTGCACGCAGGGTTGGTTCCCTGCTGGGATGGCGGGGCAGTAAATCAGGGGCACAGTGGCAAATGCGATCAGGCACGAATAGGCTGGCAGGTAAATGTGTTTAGTACTTATTTATTGCAATTTGTTCGTATACTCATCATATATTCATGATGAATGCATTTGCTGTTGTTTCCACAAGAAAAATAGACGCAAAAAGCAAACTTTAAAAGGAAGTAGAAAGTGTGTAATATTCTACTACTATTGAAGTCTTTGAATAAGAACTGCTAGAGTTGATTTGCTGCAACATCCGATTTCATCAGCATTAGTGTTCACTGTTGAATATATAATATAATATAATATGATATAGTATAAAATAAAATGTTGTACCTAATGCATTAAAGAATATTATCATTTACCTTCTTTGTTTATGTTTTTAGGGACAATGTAGAAAAAAACATTAATCTTTCAGAAAAGAAGCTGTAGCAGATTTAGCAGTTTGCTCGTTTCCATCTGCAGGAACACAACATTTTAATGCATTTTACAAACATTGCCTGCAGGAGCACTAGTAACATGAGCAACAACCATTAAAATTCATCGCCTGGTTTGCTGAAATTGATACAGAATCCTAAACATTTCGTGCAAGACAGTATAGCTACACCCCAACGAGCAGGAGCTCAATGTTCCAATAGACATTATAAATATGGACAATTTAAATGGAATAACGCTGACACGGCTGGTTTTCCATAATGTGCTTCTGCAGGTTTGGAGAAGAAAAGGTGTTTCAATCTGCAGACGACTTCAGACGGTCGGGAAGCTGCAAGGGTTCGATTGATTTTCGTTATTTATCATGTGGGAGGTTAAATTTGTGAATTTTCTTCTGTGACACTTTGTCATGTGCCGGGTCGGAGAGTGCTGGAGCAACTAGCTGACGATGGGCGAAGAAAGACAGGTGAGGGTAGCTACACCTGGTCAGGTGAGGGTAGGTACACCTGGACAGGTGAGGGTAGGTACACCTGGACAGGTGAGGGGAGGTACACCTGGACAGATAAGAACAGAGTACACCTGGTCAGGTGAGGGTAGGTACACCCGGTCAGGTGAGGGTAGGTACACCCGGACAGGTGAGGGTAGGTACACCTGATCAGGTGAGGGTAGGTATACCTGGACAGGTTTGGGTAGGTACACCTGGTCAGGTGAGGGTAGGTACACCTGGTCAGGTGAGGGTAGGTACACCTGGACAGATAAGAACAGAGTACACCTGGTCAGGTGAGGGTAGGTACACCTGGACAGGTGAGGGTAGGTACACCTGGTCAGGTGAGGGTAGGTACACCTGGACAGGTGAGGGTAGGCACACCTGGACAGGTGAGGGTTGGTACACCTGGACAGGTAAGAACAGAGTACACCATGTCAGGTGAGGGTAGGTACACCTAGACAGGTGAGGGTAGGTACACCTGGTCAGGTGAGGGTAGGTACACCTGGATAGGTGAGGGAAGGTACACCTGGACAGGTGAGGGAAGGTACACCTGGACAGGTGAGGGTAGGTACACGTGGTCAGGTGAGGGTAGGTACACCTGGTCAGGTGAGGGTAGGCACACCTGGACAGGTGAGGGTTGGTACACCTGGACAGGTAAGAACAGAGTACACCATGTCAGGTGAGGGTAGGTACACCTAGACAGGTGAGGGTAGGTACACCTAGACAGGTGAGGGTAGGTACACCTGGATAGGTGAGGGAAGGTACACCTGGTCAGGTGAGGGAAGGTACACCTAGACAGGTGAGGGTAGGTACACCTGGATAGGTGAGGGAAGGTACACCTGGACAGGTGAGGGAAGGTACACCTAGACAGGTGAGGACAGGATACGTTTTAACAAAGTAAGAAGGTATATTGAAGGAATCATCAGAAATGTCAAGGAGAAAAGTAAATATATGACTGATAAGATGCAAAATCTACTTCATGTCACAATCCAGTATTGATGGTCCAGAATGCATCGGAAGGTCGTCCGTCTAAAACGTTTTACCTCCTACGGGCTTTTTGTTTTGTGGCCAGCAGCTAAACAGCAATAATGACAAATAAACAACAAGATAAATGACAGCGACAAATGACTAAAACATTAAATGTCGATCAGCCTGAATGTGAACGTTGATTATATGAACATGGTAAATAGAAAACTTGTGTTTTCAATTACTTCTTCAAACAAATAAGGGGTGTCTGTTGTCTGTTTTGTTCTTATCTCGGTCCAAATGCGTTTAGGCAGACATACAATTTCTTAAAAAGCCTACGGCAGCAAGCCCCAAACAAACAAACAAACAAACAAAACAACAGACTCAAGCAAAAACTAGCAAGGATTCAATGCAGTGCAGCTTCCTGCCCGAGGCCCTGCGTGTTGATTATGTTCTGGTGGAAAACTAAACCACCTGCTTTATTCGCATATCACATTAAAAATGTCCTGTGGCTGAAACTTTCAACGCAAGTGTGGTAATCACCGTCAGCTCTCCTTCTGCGTCTTTGTAAGTGTGTGTGTGTGTGTGTGTGTGTGTGTGTGTGTGTGTCTCACCTGTGCGTCGTCTCCGGTTTTGTTCCGTCACTCACCTTGTCTGGCGCTCGTCTCCCGACACTTCCTGTCAGCTGACCTCCACACGTCTAATCCTTCCGACACTCGTCACCTGTGTTGACGCCTCGTTCCTCCGGTTCCCGGGTTGGACCGTCTTTGTCTTTGATGTTTCCTCTGTGACTTTAACTTTAACATCGCCTTGACACGCCGGTGCTTCTGTAAGAACTTTAACTTTCAAAGTTAAAGTTCTTACAAAGACCTTTTTTAAACTCTGTGAAAACCGTCACTGAGGAAGCAATACAAGCAATAATCAGCAACAGCTGGAAAAGAAAGTTTTGAGGGAAGAAAAGAGAAATATAGTTATGGTGACATCATCGTGCCTTTGATCATTTGGGCCGAATTCCTTCACCCTCCTGATGAAGGAGCAACAATGAGGGGCTTTTAGTGACGGAGCTGATTGAGGACAAAAGGAAGGATTCTGCTTGACACACTTGATAAAGTGTGACTGTTTGGAACGAGGGCCGCCGCCGCCGCCGCCGCCGCCGCCGCCGCCGCCGCCGCCGCCGCCACCTCTTTGTCAGAACCTTAATAACTGAACAATCAGAAATTCAAAGAGGAATTAGAGAATTGTTCCCACCTGAGAGATTAGAGACACTCAGAGACACTCCGGAGGACGCTATCGTAGTCGTCCATCGACTGGCGCAAGAACAACTTGCTCCAACCGTCGCCAGCAGCTTTCTGAAAGTTCAACTAATTCTTCAAATTTGCTCCGTCTGTGGTCGGCTCACAACTGGAAGGTTGTAGGTCCGATTCCCTATCGCCTCCTACAAGCGTCCTCCTGCTAATGGACGGACGGAGCGTCTTCTGAGCGACCTCACGAACCACTGTCTTTATTTCCTGAGCCAGTTCGATTAAATTGCACGCCTGTAGCACTAAATACGGTCATTTCAAAGCACTTTCACACAGAGAGAGAGAAAAAAACAATTCCACGTGAGCGATTGGAAGAGAAGCTAGAAAGGAAACGCTTCAACCCTGCAGAACCAGACTCAGATGTGGAGACTTTCAGCAGAACCAGACTTTGTTCCGACGGGTGAGGAAACACCACACTACTGTGCAGCCGTAAAGAATCAAGAGTAATTGAATATTCTGCATTGTTCTTTGATGCTTTGCCAAAAGAGTCGTCCACTGACCTCCTCATGATCCAAACGTGACGCCAGTGAATTTCACAAAGAAGTTATTACTCTGAACAAATACATTTATCAAGTTAATCAACCCAGATTTGTAAACATGGTCACCCTCTGCCAGGGGAGTAAATCCTAATAAAGAGGCAGTTTTCTTAGAGACTTCGATTAATGCTGTGAATTGACTCCGTCACAAGTAGATACCGACAATAGTGAGACGGATGTGACCGATATCAGCGACACAGGGCGGGTCATAGCCCCCCCTAATGTAATTAATATTATCCTCCATTCAACCAAAGTCAATTGACAGATTCCACTTCCATGGAAACGAGTGCCAACGATCCCAACAGTACGTTTTATTTCCCCCTTTCACCCACGTTCAGTCGTTGCTAGCAGCCTCTCCGTCGTGAGCGCGGCACCCTGAGTGCTGCTCTTTATAGAACTTCAAAAGCTTGTTCATCCATACCGCCACTCCCCGAACAACAACAGCTTGCTCTTTTCTCCATACATTTCCTCTCTCCTCCTCTTCACTGACTCAAATCCATTCATCTCCACGCTGACAAATTCTGCTTTTTAAAAAACCAAAAAAAAAAAACCCACTAAGGGTGTTTTCACACCGTTTTTAGGTCAGCGCCGTTTAGTTTTGGCGTTGACTGGGTTTCAGAGCGTACGGGTGAGAACAGCACGCTCACCCTCTGCCGCACTGCCTCACGCACTCCGGCAGGTTTAGAGCTTTAAAAGGCTTCCGCAATGTGGTTAGCGATTCCGTATCAAACAGATTCCTCTCAAATGTCGCCCTGTGAAGTTGCGTCTTTCCGTTTCGACATTGAAAACCTCTCATTAGTCAAGGAATTCCGACTCGGTATTCTATCAGTTAGCAGCTCGCTTCTCCTCCTCCTCTAGGCCGCCGCTCCATTATTAACTTCTCCCTTTTTGTTTTTTGTTTTTTTAGAGCTTTTTTTTAAAGGGGTCAAATTCTGCAAAATTGACTTTCTACTGGTTTTCCAAAGTTAATAATCCTCTCCACACGAGGAACGACGCCCCAGCCAATCAGAAATCAAACCCTATATAGTGTCATCAAAGGGGTTTAGCCAATCACAATCAAAG
Organism: Blennius ocellaris; assembly: GCF_963422515.1. NCBI lineage: Eukaryota > Metazoa > Chordata > Actinopteri > Blenniiformes > Blenniidae > Blennius > Blennius ocellaris. The sequence continues at coordinate 27,075,294 of NC_137661.1, read as the reverse complement.
TAGGCTCCTCCCCCTTTAGGCGATGACCTCATCTTTTTGCCGACTTTGCGCGCGCCGGGGTTTTAGAATTTCCCCACTCTGGGACCCGTGTTAAAAAAAAACACCCTGTTTTCACACCTCATGTGGAAAACAGGCCAGAAAATGCTGGTTTAAGGTGAACTGGGTCCTGAAAGTTGAGCTAGAACACTTGAAATACACAGGTGACACACCTCAGAACTGCAGTCAGTTTGGGATTTTTAGCAAATCTGTCAAATTCAATGGAACTGTTTTATTTCTTATCAAGCGAAAGGACAACCCCACTTATTATTATGATTTCCCCCCCAATCTCAAAGCAAATAGTAAAAGTAAATAGTAAAAGTGTTCATGACAATAGGACTGATAGTATACAAAAAATCAACCTCTGAAGGTGTGTCCTCTCTCTCTTTTTAAAAAGTGTGTTGCTCCAACCAGCCAATCAGAAATCAAACCCTATATAGTGTCATCAAAGGGGTTTAGCCAATCACAATCAAGGTAGGCTCCTCCACTTTGACTCCTCCCACAATTAGGCGATGACCTCATCTTTTTGCCGACTTTGTGCGGGTTTGGGATTTTTATTATCCCCCGCCGTGGCTGATAGGCCCCGAAGGGGGATCTTGAAACAGTCTCCGTACGTACGTCCGTACGTCCGTCCTTTCGAACGTTTCTACCTATATCTCGGCAACCCCTGGGCCCACAGTGGCCAAACTTCACATGTGGATACATCTCAGAGGGGGAAGGGATACTATGGTGACCTTGACCTAATTTGCATATTAAGTAGGTCACAGGGTCACGAAGTGCTTAAAAACACATTTTGGGCTCTGGAGGCCTAGGTTTTTGAGCTAGGGCTCTGAAATTTTATACACACATGATACACACTCCAGGGATAACCTCCAGTAACACCAAGTGACCTGACCTTGACCTTGAAGATTGGTAGAGTCTGAAGTTTGCTCGGCATGGTTGCACAATACATGTATTTTCATATAAACATTTCTCCTCATTTCTCAGCAGTTCCTGGGCCCACAGTCACCAAACTTCACACATGGACACTCCACCTGGGGAGAAGGGGCACCATGGTGACCATGACCTAATTTGCATATCAGGTCACAGGGTCACTAAGTGCATAAAAACACCTTTTGGGCTCTGGAGACGTATTTTGACATAGCTTATGAAGAAGACCTTTCAGATTCTACATAATTATCTACTAGGACCCATGGAACACCCTCTAGTGTACCAAGTGTGCTGCCTTAGAGCTGGCTTTGTGAGAAAATATAAAGCCCTCCGGCGGGGGATTAGCCCAGCAATGGCCTTCTTGTTAGCAAATCCGTCAATTTGAATTTCTCATCCAGCGAAAGGACAACCCCACTTATTATTAGGATTTTTTTTTTTTCTCCCCACAATCTCAAAGCAAGAAGTTATATTCCGGCGTGTCCCACAAGCGCAGTGTCAAACTGGCCCCTGCAGCCTGAACCCTGCGTCTGGACCGACGAACCCAGAGAAGTTTGCGAAGTGCAGTTGTGGTGTGAAAAAAGCGCGGCGGCTCCCACAAGGGCGAGGAGAAGCGAGAAAGCGAGAAGCACACTGGTTGAGGCCGGCGCTGCCCACCTACCCTGCAGCGAACAACAACAGGCGCCGACCGCGTAACAAATATAAACAGCTATTTATATGCAACAGAGGAAAACAACAGCCGAGCTTCTGATAAAGAGCTGCATGACTGCATCCGCCTACTGCCGCCATTCGCCGCTCCGACTCCGCCGTGCAACCAGTTCAACTTGTGTGACTCCTTGGTGTCTGCTTCCTCCCCTCCGCCTCCACATTCCCCCCCTCCCTCCCTCCCCCCCTCCTCCACTTCGCTCTGTTCCTACCTGCTACCACAGCAGACGGTTTTCAAGCGCTTCTCTGCAGCGCGACACACAGATTTCACTCATTTGCATGCTCAAACAGTGAGTTGTTCTTTTGTGTGTGTGTGTGTGTGTGTGTGTGTGTGTGTGTGTGTGTGTGTGTGTGTGTGTGTGTGTGTGTGTGTGTGTGTTTCTTCCTCCTCCCTTGTTGCCCCCGCCGTCCCAAAGTGCCTGCATCCAAATTTAGCCGCGGTGCATTATGACGTATCAAATTAGCTCGCTGGTTTCGGGGGCAATTAAATGGAATCTCACTACCACTCACTCAACTTCCTCCTACTTGCTCAAAGTACTTTGCATTTAAAAAGTAATCCATGAAGAGACATTTTATTTGGGATATATATATATATATATATATATATATATAGTGTTAAGAGTTCTTGAGCAGCTGCATTTGCACTGAAGATATATAATGTCTGTTGATGGAACGATGTCATTGCTTCTTGCTTGTGCTGCAGATCAGTTCTGTTTATTATTTATCAAGATCGTCTATAAGTCGGTCTGTTTCGTGAGGAAAAGCTTCGTCAGCGTTTCTCTGGAGTGACAAGGATATAGATCTTGTAAATTCTCAAATCCTGGATGAACCTCCTCGTCCCTGATCTGTTGTGTCTCGACGAGAACGTCTTGATCAACGCTTGACTTTATAGAACCGTCAGTACCGGTGACGACCTGAGGAGGAACGTTAGGTTGTCCAAGGTGTTACGGTTTAACTTCTGGTTTCAGTGAGACCTTGTGGGTTCAGCTGAGGTGATTCAGCGCTTGTGATTTTTGACGTTTGGCCAATAGTTTGACTGCTCGAGTCAGATGGAGCTGAAAATGGAAATGATCTTTTGGGGGGGGGTTTGAAGTTGAACTGTACATTGTGGGAGGGAAATTAACAAATATTTACCTAACTGGCACCGGTACGTCTGTCTGGAATCAGATTATAGAGCATCTTCCTCCTCTAACGTCAGATTATAGAGCATCTTCCTCCTCTAACGTCAGATTATAGAGCATCTTCCTCCTCAAACGTCAGATTATAGAGCATCCTCCTCCTCTAATGCGAGATTATAGAGCACTGTCCTCCTCTAACGCCAGATTATAGAGCATCTTCCCCCTCTAACGCCAGATTATAGAGCACCTTCCTCCTCTAACATCAGATTATAGAGCATCTTCCTCCTCTAACGTCAGATTATAGAGCATCTTCCTACTCTAACGTCAGATTATAGAGCATCTTCCTCCTCTAACGTCAGATTATAGAGCATCTTCCTCCTCTAACGTCAGATTACAGAGCATCTTCCTTCTCTAACGTCAGATTATAGAGCATCTTCCTCCACTAATGTCAGATTCTAGAGCAGCGTCCTCCTCTAATCCAGATTATAGAGCATCTTCCTCCTCTAACGTCAGATTATAGAGCATCTTCCCCCTCTAACGTCAGATTATAGAGCATCTTCCTCCTCTAACGTCAGATTATAGAGCTTCTTCCTCCTCTAAAACCAGATTATAGAGCATCTTCCTCCTCTAACATCAGATTGTAGAGCTTCGTCCTCCTCTAATACCAGATTATAGAGCATCTTCCTCCTCTAACGCCAGATCATAGAGCATCTTCCTCCCCTAACGTCAGATTATAGAGCATCTTCCCCCTCTAACATCAGATTATAGAGCATCTTCCTTCTCTAACGTCAGATTATAGAGCATCTTCCCCCTCTAACATCAGATTATAGAGCATCTCCCTCCTCTAATGTCAGTTTATAGAGCATCTTCCTCCTCTAACACCAGATCATAGAGCATCTTCATTCTCCAATCCAGATTATAGAGCATCTTCCTCCTCTAACGCCAGATCATAGAGCATCTTCTTCCCCTAATGTCAGATTATAGAGCATCTTTCTCCTCTAACATCAGATTATAGAGCATCTTCCTCCTCTAACGTCAGATTATAGAGCATCTTCCTCCTCTAACACCAGATTATAGAGCATCTTCCTCCTCTAACGCCAGATCATAGAGCATCTTCCTCCCGTAATGTCAGATTATAGAGCATCTTCCTCCTCTAACATCAGATTATAGAGCATATTCCTCCTCTAACGTCATATTATAGAGCATCTTCCTCCTCTAACATCAGATTATAGAGCATTTCCTCCTCTAACGTCAGATTATAGAGCACGTTCCTCCTCTAACATCAGATTATAGAGCATCTTCCTCCTCTAACACCAGATCATAGAGCATCTTCCTCCTCTAACCGATGTAATGTAATCTCAGTTATTAATCTGACCCAGCCAGCGAAGACGCCATGTTGAATCAGGAACAATGCAGCCGTGTGTTTATTGCTAACGCAGGCCTGACGAACCAACACTAAAGCAGGAATTAGTTCAACGAGCCATTAAAACGTGTTGCATTCATCCACGCCGTCACCTGAAAGTATGAGTCACTTCCTCTTTCACTCCACCTCAGTGTGAACGGGATTGTGTGCATCTTGTGTGGATTCGCGTCCCCGAAGAGAGAAACGACGACGCCGTTTTGAGCACCAGCTGATACAGTAGCGCTGCCATTTAGTGGAATCTGAGGAACAAGGCCGGGGAAGTTAGCGAGGTAATCGCTCGACATGCGCCGAGGGTTCAGACCGGCTTTTTCCAACTTTCTACTTTCTCTCTCTCTCCTTCTCTTCTTCTTCTTCTTCGCCTTTCCGCCGGCGTGGGTGGACCATTGTCTGCGAGGAGCGCTGTCACTCAGCGGCTCAAAAGAGCGACGGCAGCCACATCCGTCCCCCGTCGCACGCCCCGAAAATACACACTCCCCATCAGACGCACAAATGTCGCCCGTTTCTTGTTCTTCCCCCGGTGACTGACGCTCGGCGGAGGATGTAGGGGGGGTGGATAAATGGCCTTTTTTCCCAAAACCTTCGTGTAACAGGTTTATTTTGACCTTATTTATATATAAAACACACAAGTAACCTGCATTTTCAATTTTGGTTCTGCTACTGCCTGCTACTGGCATGTTTTGATGTACTGCGTATATCACACTTTTGCACGCTTTTTTCAGCTATATATGATAATGGACAATGACTCTGTCTCAACATTGTGTACAAATATAGTGATTACTTGTTTTATTTTGTTTTGTAACTGGATATATGTTGCGTGACACCCAATGTTCATGAAGGATCGAAGCCACTGATGTGACTGCTTCATCAAATGTCTTTTCCTCGGTCATAAACCTGACCAAGCCGATGACGTCTTTCAGCAGGGGAAGTTTTTCCTTCTGGAATGCTTGGATGGGCGGAACAACATCCAGAGGGTCCGTGTCTGAAGCAGCCTGGCTTCTAAGACCAATAGTGGAGGTACTACTGGCAGCCATCTTGTCTCAGACTACCTCAAATAAACCAATAAAACATTGATTAGCATGACAAATGTGTGAATGTAATATATGATACGTTACTGTTGAGCCATTAAATCACAAAACTTGTCAAAAGTGGCAAAATTCGAGAAATTCGCCCAAAACGCGGTTTTCCTTATATGGCCAGTAGCAGGCAGTAGCAACCTGAAAATCAAAAAATGATATTATATATGTGATTTGTATATAAATAAGGTCAATTTAAACCTGTTACATGCAAATTCTAATTTTATCCACCCCCCCTAGAGGATGATTCACACTCCGCGGCGTTTAGGCTCAACGTCTTAGCCTCTCGTCCTCCAAACGTCCTGGAAGCGACAGCCGAGGGGAACAAAGACCCACATGGAGAGAACCTATATAAACATATATGTTTTAATATAGGTTTTGATAAAGGTTTTTTTTATGTGACATATATAAAATTGGCCGTTTTCCTATATTATATGTACATAAATGCTCATATATGTATGCATATACGTGCATACAGGTACCTATATAGGTACATACTTTATATGCACGTATATATGTGTGCATATATGCACCTATATGTTCTTCTTGCATAATTGTTTTATAGTTAGTTCTTAGTTATTGCCTTGATAATGTATGACAGTTGCCAAAGTGAGATATGGGCTATATATATGTGGAAATAAAGAAGCAGTACAGGAGACATATATTTGCCTGTATATTCACATATATGCACCTCAATTTTGCCTATATGTGGCATAGATAAAATTGGCTGTTTTCCTATATTATATGTGCATAAATGTACATATATGTACACATATACGTGCATACAGGTACCTATATAGGTACCTATATGCACGTATATATGTGTGCATATATGCACCTATATGTTCTTCTTACATAATTGTTTTATAGTTAGTTCTGTTATTGCCTTGATAATGTATGACAGTTGCCAAAGTGAGATACGGGTTATATATATGTGGAAATAAAGAAGCAGTACAGGAGACCTATATTTGCCTGTATATTCACATATATGCACCTCAATTTTGCCTATAGGTGGCATATATATGCATATATGTGAATATAAACTGCTTATAGGTTTCATATATGCGCATATATCCTCGTATAGGTTCTTTCCATGTGGGGAGCTTCTCATTCAGATCTATTTTGATTATTTGTATTTATTATCATTATTATTATTGCATCTATTATTCAGATTCGGATTATTTTTTGGTACAGAAAATCACAAAGCTGCACGTTGTTGATATTCTGTTATCTAAATTCTACGCTATCAATGTGACGCCGGCACAAATCCGCTGTTTCTGTTCATTCGTGGAGGTTAAACTGTTCGACCGGCGCCACTTCTGGACCAAATCCCCGTCGGACCCACCGCGTGTTGAAGAAAACTTCATATTTGTCACTGTGGCCCGATTTTTTTATTCAAATTTTTTTTTTTTTTTTTTTTTTTTTACAGTGTGTGTGTGTGTGTGTGTGTGAGTGAAGACGTGCAGGTGGGACAGCAGCTGCTGCATGTTTATACAGGACGTGGCGTAATGAGGCCCATGCAGACATTGTACAGCTCCAAAACTGTTTCAGGGCAGATGTTTCACGCTCTTGGGGGGTCGGGGGGGGGGTGGGGGTTGGATGATTAAGACTGAGATAAGATGACTAAAACAAACCCCAGCTTTGTGTTATTTGATTTTGACAGCGCAAGGTGAAGGAGCCAATTTTTCTACTTCTAAAGCTTCTAAGCGACACTCGTGTCACAGACCCGCTTCGCCACTTGAAACTGCACTACATTCATGATTTTATTAACCTTTCTTCAACCAGGAGAGTATAAAACGTGGCCAAGAGGTCCGCAGCACACATCACGTCATTAGATTTATGACAGATAAAGTTCACGTAGTGCCGTAGTTAAAGTGTGATAATGCAGAGATCCATAAACACAATTGAATGATAAATTGCAGATTTTAAAGCAAATAATAAGAGAATAAAGTGCAATAAAATTTTAAGACGACCATGAAACAGTAAAAATGTTACAAAGGTGTACTCATCAATAGTAAAAAAAAACAAAAAACGTTAAAAACACAAGTAATTACAGTAGTAATAATGAACAGAAGTGATTCAGGGAAACCACTTTGGACATTTTAGTTCCAGTTTGAACGTTTGAGGCTCACACGCCAGCAATGCTACATGCTACATGCTACAGAGTTTTGAGGCTCACACGCCAGCAATGCTACATGCTACAGAGTTTTGAGGCTCACACACCAGCAATGCTACATGCTACATGCTACAGAGTTTTGAGGCTCACACGCCAGCAATGCTACATGCTACAGAGTTTTGAGGCTCACACGCCAGCAATGCTACATGCTACATGCTACAGAGTTTTGAGGCTCACACGCCAGCAATGCTACATGCTACACGCTACAGAGTTTTGAGGCTGACACGCCAGCAATGCTACATGCTACAGAGTTTTGAGGCTCACACGCCAGCAATGCTACATGCTACAGTGTTTTGAGGCTCAGACGCCAGCAATGCTACATGCTACAGAGTTTTGAGGCTCACGTGCCAGCAATGCTACATGCTACAGTGTTTTGAGGCTCACACGCCAGCAATGCTACATGCTACAGAGTTTTGAGGCTCACACGCCAGCAATGCTACATGCTACATGCTACAGAGTTTTGAGGCTCACACGCCAGCAATGCTACATGCTACAGAGTTTTGAGGCTCACACGCCAGCAATGCTACATGCTACAGTGTTTTGAGGCTCACACGCCAGCAATGCTACATGCTACAGAGTTTTGAGGCTCACGTGCCAGCAATGCTACATGCTACAGTGTTTTGAGGCTCACACGCCAGCAATGCTACATGCTACAGAGTTTTGAGGCTCACACGCCAGCAATGCTACATGCTACATGCTACAGAGTTTTGAGGCTCACACGCCAGCAATGCTACATGCTACAGTGTTTTGAGGCTCACACGCCAGCAATGCTACATGCTACAGAGTTTTGAGGCTCACGTGCCAGCAATGCTACATGCTACAGAGCTTTGAGGCTCACGTGCCAGCAATGCTACATGCTACAGTGTTTTGAGGCTCACGTGCCAGCAATGCTACATGCTACAGTGTTTTGAGGCTCAGACGCCAGCAATGCTACATGCTACATGCTACAGAGTTTTGAGGCTCACGTGCCAGCAATGCTACATGCTACATGCTACAGAGTTTCGAGGCTCACGCACCAGCAATGCTACATGCTAAACGCAATTAAAGGAAGCTTTCACGTATATTTTGTGTACTGGGTATACATTTTTGAATAGTACTCGTATCGGTACTCACTCTTGGTAAGTAGCTAAGATTCGTACTCGTCCTTTTAAAAATGGCGCCGGCGCACATCTACAAAAATGAAATAAGACAAGACTTTAGAGAAGAACATTTAACGTGACTCACGTTAATCAAAATACACCAAGAAGTGACAGCAACATTTAAGTGAAAAATACAATACAAAGCCAATAAAAAAACAAACAGACGTGACACGAATGGAGCGACAGCAGTTACTTCACGTTCTATCAGGAATATAATATCACAAAACCAGACATGACCAAACTACATTTGCCTGTCGACTCCCATGATGCACTTCTTTCTACTTTGTTGTTCTAAGCACAGAAAGAAAAAAAACCTGACGACGCTGTCAAGACCAAAATGGAAGGGGGGGTGTTGAGTGAGGAGGACGAGGATCCTGCTCCTCCCTCCCAGAGGAGGCTCCTGAATGCAGCGAACAGTTTTCGCCGCTGGGATGGAGGCGCTACCTGCCTTCCTCCCGCCCACGCCACCGCCCCTCCCCCCCCCCCCCCCCCCCACCCCCCCACCCTGTCAGAGAGTCACAGTCGCACGTCAAGTGATCAAAGCCGCGGCGCTAATGGCGGCGCTGCTCCGCCACCAGGTTGCTTCAGCCGTTTGAAGACTTGCGGAGCAACTGTTGGCTGCAGGAAAAGTTCTGGCACGCTGCCAAAAAAAACCCAAAAAAATCCACTGGTAATGTTGATTTATTGTTATTTTTGTTGAGTTTTACTCAAGCACCTCCAGCCGTAGGAGGACAGAGGCGGCGTCAGGGCTGACTACTTCCTGCCGGCCGTTCGCTGCTCCCGTTAAGAAGAGTCGTTACCGACCGGCTGCCTTGACCTCGGGATGCAGATGTTGACGCGTGGATGGACACGGTGGCCGCGGTCCAGTGGGGTGTGGCTCACAGGACAAACGCCGGAGGATGACCACGTTCACTGGAAGGCTCAGACGCATGAATGCAGAGCAGCCGCCATCTTTCAGGAAGGATGGAGCCAGAGATTCCCAACCATTTTCCAGGTGTGAAGCCAGATGTGGTGGCGACCGTGTGGATCCAGTAACAGTGAAACTGAGACTCCAGATGTGTCCCCGCAGTGCTGTGGTTTGACCGACGTCCAGACCGGAAGACATTCAGGACATAAAAGCATTAAGTTGCGTAAAAACGACCTCGTCGATAATCTGACACACACACACACACACACACACACACACACACACACACACACACACACACACACACACACACACACACACACACACACACACACACACACACACACACACACACACACACACACACACACACACACACACACTTCCACTCCATATTGATGAGATTTGCTGCTGATTGTTCTTATTTTCTACTATTTGTTCTTTCAATTATCAAAATATATATTTTTGTTGTTCTTTGTTTTGTGTCCTTTTGTTTTTGCTTTAATTATCATTGTTGTGATTGTTTTGGTTTTTTGCTCTGTTGTTGCTCAGGCTGGTTTCATCTCATGGCAGTTGGAAAATATTTGGATCACTGTGATTATTGTATTAAAAAAAAAAAGAAATATATGTAGCACTAACAAGGGTATTGTATGTTTCTCCCCACCAAGTCTTTCTCTGTCTTTCCTCTCCTCTCCTCTCCTCTCCTCTCCTCTCCTCTCCTCTCCTCTCCTCTCCTCTCCTCTCCTCTCCTCTCCTCTCCTCTCCTCTCCTCTCCTCTCCTCTCCTCTCCTCTCCTCTCCTCTATCCTCAGAATTCCTCCACCTCTGACTCTGGTTTCTACAAAGTTTCTCCTGTTGGGAGTTTTTCTTTCCACAGTCACAAACACACCTGCTGCTCATGTGGATCTGTTGGGCTTTTCTATTTTCTCTATAAAAGCACATTGGAACGACTGTAATGTATTTAAAAAAGTTTTTTTTTTTTTTATTAAAAAAGAAAATCTGCCAGTTGAGACAGAACATCCAGGTGTTCCAGGTGTTCCAGGTGTTCCAGGTGTTCCAGGTGTTCCAGTCGTCTCTGCAGACTCACTACCAGTTGAGGCCGAGGGAAACGAGCATCGTCACTGTGTTCGGCCGTCGTCTCGGAGAAGAACGACGATCTGGCCCCGCGATGTTTGGACGAAGCTCGTCCAGGTGGAAACGGACCTTTGAGCTCCAGAACAGGTTGTCGGTTGAACGTCTTCCCTTTGGAGAAGAATGTCAAAGTCAGGCGAGAGAAAGACTCGGTTCCTTTTCCCAGCACTGAGGCCCTGAAATGACTCCTGTTGGCCTCCCTCACTCACTCCCTCACTCACTCACTCACTCCCTCACTCACTCACTCCCTCACTCCCTCACTCACTCCCTCACTCCCTCACTCACTCACTCCCTCACTCACTCCCTCACTCCCTCACTCACTCACTCCCTCACTCACTCCCTCACTCACTCCCTCACTCACTCCCTCACTCACTCCCTCACTCACTCCCTCACTCACTCCCTCACTCACTCACTCCCTCACTCCCTCACTCACTCCCTCCCTCACTCCCTCACTCACTCCCTCACTCACTCCCTCCCTCACTCCCTCACTCACTCCCTCCCTCACTCCCTCCCTCACTCCCTCACTCACTCCCTCACTCCCTCCCTCACTCCCTCCCTCACTCCCTCACTCACTCCCTCACTCTCTCACTCACTCACTCCCTCCCTCACTCCCTCACTCACTCCCTCCCTCACTCCCTCACTCTCTCCCTCACTCACTCCCTCCCTCACTCCCTCCCTCACTCCCTCACTCCCTCCCTCACTCCCTCCCTCACTCCCTCACTCTCTCCCTCACTCACTCCCTCCCTCACTCCCTCCCTCACTCACTCCCTCACTCCCTCACTCACTCCCTCACTCTCTCCCTCACTCACTCCCTCACTCCCCACCGTCTCTGCCTGCTCCTGTGGAATTCTTCGTTCTCCTCACTCAACGTTCCTTGAATTTGCTGTATCGTGTTTGACGCTATAGAAACGATAATCGTGCTCATGAGCAGGATGACTGGGTGAGAAAAGGGGGAAGCTCAATAGACCTGGAAGTGTTCCGCGGGGATCCAGAACGTTCACTCACACCTTTACTGTTGGATCGACTGGTTTCATGAAACGCCAAAATGCTAATCAGCCACCGCATTTGAACTTTCCCCGAGAGGATCAATAAAGTAGAATTCTTCTTCTATGTGAGTCGATCAATTAAGGCCCTCGCGGTGAGCTCTCGGAGTCTCGGTCATACTTTCGTAGAGTACCAGTGCCGCGAAGCTTGTCTTGAGGAATTTACAGGCCCGCTGCGCCGAGCGCACGTCTGATTGATCATATTCTTAATCCTGATGTAATCTCTGAGAAATAGGCCGAATAAGACTTAAATCTAACCCGACCAATCAGCTGCCGTCGTAAACCAGCACTGTAGACTCAACTTCATGCCGGCCGCTTAATCCAATCCATACGGCGTCAGATTTATCTCGCAGGTAAATCAGCGTCTGGGATGAGTATCTGCTGACGAGATGACTGGGGGGGGGGAGGGTGAGGATGTTTTAGTGACACTCCGGAGACCCTGAGAGGATCGCTGCTCCGGCCGGCGCCCGGGAAATATTTTTCCGCCTCGTGGAGGGAGGGACCCTCCAGGACGCCGCTACACTTCAGATTGAATGGATGCTGGTTGAGATCGGTGATTAATTAAAAAAAACAAATCTGGTTAAATTACTGCTTCTGAGGCAGAGACGATTTGCGAAATTCAAAAACGTCATGTTTTATTAGTTTTCTCCAGCCAACGTAGTGCTGATCTGTCTGTTGCTACTGTTACCATGTCAGTATTATAGGGGTGGAGTGGGGGGGGGGGGTTGGAGGAGGGGGGGGGGGGGGGCAGACCCCATGAAGGGACTGTAATTACCAGGATGGTAAATCACCTTACCTCCGTAGCACACAGAGAAGTGGACCAGCTTCCAGAGATCACACTGCGGAGAATACCTTCACACTCTTATCTTATTAGCGCAGCATATTAAAAAACCTGTTTTCTGCTGAATTGCTTTATTTTTTTTTTTTTTAATTTGGGCACAAATACTCAAAAACGAAGGAACTGTTTAATAATTCAGAACATATAACGACACTGACACGTCACCGAACGCCGACATTTTCTCTTTTACCACATAGATTCTCTGGGAAATAGAAAAGTAAACCTTCTGGTCCTCGTGGAACCAGTTCACACGTCACTGGCAAGAGGAAGCAGCTCCGCCAGAGTAAAAGCTGCGCTCTCTTTTTACCTTCTCCCCTCATTCTTTCCTCCTCGTCTCGTCTGGATTCTGCCACTCGTATTTAGCAACCACTGGAAAATCGACCTGCAGGTGCATTTGTGTGTTTATAGCGTGCTCTTTATTGCACATATCATAGTTTGAAGGTTTTATCATGATTCCTACACAGGCTGATGTTTGTGCTGCTTTTTAATCGAGGTTCTGGGTTTTACCTGGTTTTGGCTGGAAACAGTGACTCACATCTGGCAACCCTGGTGCAAAATTTTTTTTTTTATAAATTTAACCCAGTGAAAAATCGGAATTGAGCATCAAGACCTGCGGCGTGGGCGGAGCCTCAGTGGTTGAGGTGTGGGCTGAGCCTCGGTGGCTGGTGGTGTGGGCGGAGCCTCAATGGCTGGGGGTGTGGGCGGAGCCTCGGTGGCTGGGGGTGTGGGCGGAGCCTCGGTGGCTGAGATATGGGCGGAGCCTCAGTGGCTGGGGTGTGGGCGGAGCCTCGGTGGCTGGGGGTGTGGGCGGAGCCTCGGTGGCTGAGATGTGGGCGGAGCCTAGGTGGCTGAGGTGTGGGCGGGGCCTCAGTGGCTGAGGCGGTACGAACTATCTTGGTATTTTTGTTACTTTAGAACTGATTTACTTTTGTCTTTCTCATTAATATTAACGAGCAACGTTCTCTCTTCTCTACCTGCTGCTGATCGTTTACACCAGTACCATACCAGTACCATACAGTACCATACCAGTACCACACCAGTACCACACCAGTACCATACCAGTACCAGTACTCTGCAGTGTCAGACCCAATACTGGTGTTGGTGAATTCCTAATAATGGCATTTTTTTGAACCACTTTACGGGAAACATACATACATGATCCGCTCGGTGTCTCGTCTCCGGACAGTGGAAAACATCTGGAATCACTTTTTGCTCACTCCAATGTGCTCCAAACGTAAATGCAGGCAAACGTCAACGCTGTTGCAGTGAAGAGTGAAAACGGCCCGTGAAAAGACCTTTTTATTGAGGGACTTCAGTTAATATCAGAGGATTCTCAGCGTTCCGTGCCGGTAAGATGTTCTCCGAGTCTTTGAAACGTCCTCTGTCGCCGGGGAAGCAAGTCGTTTTCCTGAACCGTTGGCGTTTTACAGCGCGTCACCAGCTGATAGTTCTTTGGCTCGGCTCGCAGAAATAATGTAGATGTGGCAGTTGTGAAGCACAATAAAAAAAAAAAAAAGGGGGGTGGTAAGATAAGACCGGGACAAGAAGCATTTTTGCTGCGTGTGTGTGTATGTGAGCAGCATATTTACTGGCAGGCGGTAATGGCGCTCATCTTTTGTGCTCATCGCAAAGATCAATGGCAACTTGTTCTGCGGGGCAATAAAGTGATTATGACAAACATCAATATTTTCTTCTCGGAGCGGGCGCAGGCCACAGCCAATTAAAAACACCATGTTACGCCCACAATAACGGCATTCTTCCGCTGCCAATCATTGTTTTATTATTCCCATTAATTCAGCCCACACCTCATCACCGTCCCACACTTATTGAGTTTGTTTGTTGACACCGGGCTTGTTTGACACGCGAGTTTGTGTGATTGCAGAGTAGTTTGCATTTGAATTATGGAGCAAATTATGACTTTGCAACAGCAGACAAGATGGTCAATTTAATAGTTTATTGAATGGAGTGTTGTTCTCGGTCGGCGAGGAGCGGCTATAATTAAAAGCTATTGGATAAATGTTGTTGTTTTTTTTTTCCGCCCTCCCTTGTTGAACATAAAGAAAGGATGTTTTCTCATTTGCATCTCCAACAATGTATTGAAAATCATTTTTCCCCCCCCTAATCCAGTTGTGTAATGTTTGTGCATACAAGCCCATTAATGAAGTCAAACACAAACTCTGCTGATTCACTCCACTGTGCACGTCACATTACTTAACGTTGTAATTGCCCTCAGATCCTAAGGCTGGCACTTAGAAGATAGACTTGCAAATTTTTTGGGTTGAAATTATGCATAAATAATGGAAGAGACAGGACACTTGTTTGTCAATAAATTAGCAGGAACTTAAAAGGTTGCGACGGCATGTAAAAGATTGAAGGGCACAATCCACTGCTTTTAAAGCCTTGTGGGTTTTTTTTTATTTGGTTTATTTGGAATTCTATGGCCACAACAAATCTCTAACAGTCCGTCGTTTGTTTTTGTGCACCAACAACTCTGTCTGGACGTGTGAGGATGGAACCAAACCGCAGACTGAAAACAGACGTTGTGATGGAAATGGAATTGCTCAGAAATTCCCTGGATTCTGGTGAAGTCTCAACGTTCAGCCAACTCAACCCAATCGCCTGTGATAAAAGACGCTTGACGCTTGACATTGTTTAAGACAAGACAAGACAAGACAAGACAAGACAGGACAGGACAGGACAGGACAGGACAGGACAGGACAGGACAGGACAGGACAGGACAGGACACGACACGACACGACACGACACGACACGACACGACACGACACGACACGACACGACACGACACGACACGACACGACACGACACGACACGACACGACACGACACGACAGGACAGGACAGGACAGGACAGGACAGGACAGGACAGGACAGGACAGGACAGGACAGGACAGGACAGGACAGGACAGGACAGGACAGGACAGGACAGGACAGGACAGGACAGGACAGGACAGGACAGGACACGACACGACACGACACGACACGACACGACACGACACGACACGACACGACACGACACGACACGACACGACACGACACGACACGACACGACACGACAGGACAGGACAGGACAGGACAGGACAGGACAGGACAGGACAGGACAGGACAGGACAGGACAGGACAGGACAGGACAGGACAGGACAGGACAGGACAGGACAGGACAGGACAGGACAGGACAGGACAAGACAAGACAAGACAAGACAAGACAAGACAAGACAAGACAAGACAAGACAAGACAAGACAAGACAAGACAAGACAAGACAAGACAAGACAAGATAAGATAAGCCTTTATTGATCTCACAAAGGAGAAATGTACTTGTTACCTTCTGCTCTTAAGGACTCATGAGTAGGAAAGACAAGAATTGTTCAAACAGTTAGAGAAGAATAGAGGTCTTCCAACCCGACCAGGTGGAACGGCTCTGCAGAACGATGGCCTCGCTCCGTGAGGGTACGACCGCCTCGTCCATACCGAGCAGAAGAGTAGCTTTAGCGTCAAGAGGCTCATCGACGTCCTTCTCCTGGGTTTTTTTTTTTCACCGGCCTGCTTCAGAAAAGACGGATTTCCCTCGGCTTGTCATCTCAAATCACTTTTACAGAAACTGTATAACTGAACGGTGGAATGAAGTTTAGAAGTGGCAAATAAAGAAAGGAAACAGTGCAAGTTGAATATAAAAATAACGTTCCCGCGGAGCCGCAGTGGAACACGTCCTGCTCGTCCATTTAGCTTTCCAAGTCCGTCCACCATTTATTGTCATTCATTATGAGACAGAAATATCAGAGTGAGTTAAGCAGCTTTATATTCAGAAGCTGCCACAGTCACAACCTGAGTCTATCAGATCCTGTCCGTTTCATTTCACAGTTTAGCATCGATTTCTCTTTACCTCACTACTTGTTCAGCTCCGACGGTTTTTATATATATATATATATGTATATATTGAATGGTAATTATGCAGCCCGAAGAGCTTCTTTCACATTTCAAGACTTAAGGAAGTAATCTGTTCTCAAGCAGACAACAGGACTTCAGTCGATAGCGTCTGCTGGAAACAAACAAACAGTCAATTTCAGGCTTCAGCTCACCTTTTCTGACGTCTGTAATTAAGAGAAAACCACGGAATTGCACAGGAGCAAAGGAGTGGAACGCGCCTGGGAAAACATAAGCAGCCCCACACGTCAACGCCGAGTGAATCGACATTTATACATACGCCAGTTTCTCCACACATCCATGATGTGATGAGAAACTGATGATGATCGTGATGCAAACTGTTCACCTGCTGTGTAACGCAAGACGTGACGGTACTTTAATGTGAGACTATCCAGTCATGACTTCTGCAGGTACAGCAGAGTTTACATACACGTTAGTGCAATTCAACACGAGTGAAGATTTGTGTGTGTGTGTGTGTGTGTGTGGAAAATTAAAACCCTTCACTCGATAAACACCTGGGCGACATTCCGCTAGTGAAAAAAAAGAAAAGCCTGTTGGAAGCCCAGACGAAGCCGCCCAGAGTGTCTCGGGGTCTTTTTCACAAGTGACTGCGAGAGACGGATCACAAGATTGACTGCAGATCCCGAGAAGAGGCAGCAGTAATGCGATTGCTGCAACTGAGCCGAAGAGCTTTTCTTTCGCTGTTCAGTCTAAATCCCCGCCCTCACGTACCGTCCTGGGAAATTGGTTTCCCCCGCAGGGCGGCGGGCCTCACTGGATGAAAGGCTCAACCGTTTGGGAGAGTCAAAGTCCTTTTTCCCTCCACGTGGAGAGGTGGCAGTTGGGGTGGTTTGGATTTCTAAGTGGGGATCCCCCCCCATCCCCCCCACCCCCCACCAGTCACCTTACTTTTAGGGGCTTCAAGCACATTGGACTGGAATAAAACCTCATGGTCTCCCTAGAACCAGTGGTGGAGTCCAGAGAAATTATATATATGTATGTATATATATATATACACACACACACACACACACACACACACACACACACACACACACACACACACACACACACACACACACACACACACACACACACACACATACATACATACATACATACATACATACATACATACATACATACATACATACATACATACATACATACATACATACATACATACACATACACACACACGCACACACACACACACACATACACACATACATACATACATACATACATACGTATGTATGTATATATATATATACACACACACACACACACACACACACACACACACACACACACACACACACACACACACACACACACACACACATACATACATACATACATACATACATACATACATACATACATACATACATACATACATACATACATACATACATACATACATACATACATACATACATACATGTATGTATGTATATATATACACACACGCACACACACACACACACACGCACACACACACACACACACATACACACACATATATACATACATACATACATACATACATACATACATACATACATACATACATACATACATACATACATACATACATACATACATACATACATACATACATACATACATACATATATATATACAGTGAACCCTCGTTTTGTCCCAGAAAGAACCCGCGATAGGTGAAATCCATGAAATCAAATCAAATCAATCTTTATTTATATAGCCCTTTTTATACATTGAAGTAACACAAAGTGCTTTAACAAGAATTAAAAACAGTGCGAAGATAAAATAGATCAATAAAAAGCAGAGGAACACACACGCACACATGCAGACACACACCATAAGTGAAGACATGCTGAGTGAAATAGTCAGCTTTATTTTTTTACAATGATCATACAATACTGTACTTCTGGAATGGAACCAAAGACCAAAACCTGTTTTCAGGCCCAAGCATTTGTTTAAGAAATTAAAAAAAATATAAAACGTTTTCTTACAAATAACTACGATAGTTTTTAGAAATAGTGTAAAATAATCATTTTAATAATTAATACGAGGTTGGACACGTTGTGACTCACGCGTATTTCACAGTTCCTCTGACTGTGCCTCTTCGTCGTGACTCCGCCCCGCGGTAGCCACTTTTTCTAATGTCCACAAGTTTGACTTTTTCTGCAATAGTTAGCATCTTCCTCTGCCTTTTGGGTGCGTCGACAGTCCCTTAGCCAATCAGGATGCAGAACACAATGCACTGTAAAAAAAAAAAAAAAGCATAAAAAAAAAATATATATATATATATATATATATATATATATATATACTGTATAATGCTTCTTGGCTCCTTTAAAAAAAGGAAGAATTTGAGCGCACAGCCACGTCTTCACCTAAAAGTAATCACATAAACAAAGCAAATGTCTTTGATGTCATGCACTTCTTCAAAGAGTTTTGCTATTGAAAGTGTAAATCTTCATTTCCCTCCACTTGTCTGTTCTCCGCTCTCCTCCTCAGCTCAGTCACACTGTCAGACGCCATGAATCAGGGATTTTAATGGCTTCGGGTTGCAGCTCCCATTATGATGTTTTCTTGTCAGTTTCAAAGTGTAAATCACAGTTTTAGTGGATTTAGAGAAACTTTCCTGTCAGGTTACCTCCACACAGCACAAATCGGATTCCCCTCCTCTTAACATACCATTGATCAGATTAGCTGTGAGTTGTGTCGGCGCTTATGATCCCCGGCTATCAGGAAATCTGCTCTCAGGCCGTGGACTGAGCTGCCAGTCTGGAAAACACCCTTTTTAGTCCACTTCTACACTTAGTTTAGGGCTTTTTTTTTCTTTTCTTTTCTTTTTTTTCCCCACGCATTATTTTGCAGCTTATTTACTGGCAGGAAGGGAGAAAACAGATTTACGAACATAACTTCTGCTTATGCTAGGATGTCTTTCTCGGCTGAAGAAGACAAGGCGTCTGTCAGGCAGTTTTCACGACCGAGAGGCCAAAGCTTCTTCTGCGCGAGCTTGACAACAAACAATTACTGCAGCATGAGCTGAGCAAGTACCAATTAGAGGTAGATTCAGGGATGGTTTCATGACGTGAAAGAGAAGCAGCTCGACTGAAGTGAAGAAAATACAAATGTGGGTCTCGTGACCCCCGTGGTCAGATGAAATGGATAGAAGATCAAAGCTCTGCGTCCTTTGAGGACGTCACAGTGAAGCGCGTATGTTGGTGAGAGCCAGTGTTTTGCTTTTTCTCCTCAGTGTTTTCATTGTTTTCTGCGCGACGAAGCGCCGACAGCTCACACGTTGAAATATTAACGACATTGGTCATCTGGTTTGGGGAGTTTGGACCGTCTCTGTGTGAGTCGATGGTTTCTATGGCGTCAGTCGATGGTTTGGCATGTTTCGAATTTAACGGGTAAAATGTGTCTAGTCGTATTGTTTTTGCTCTGTAATGGAGGGAAGCAGTGTTCTTTTAGTGTTAAACAAGTCTAGTTTCCTTTTTTTTAATTCTTAATTTTTAAATTCAATTTAATTTTTTGTTCGGGCTTTTCAGTCTCCTGTCACGTCTCAACCTGCACGTGGTTCACGTCTTCCTCCGGCAGAAATAAACGCGTCGCGTTGCAAAGCCCCCCCCCCCCCAGAGAGCCAGACACCGGTCCCGACTCACTCATTTGTCTTTTCAAGCTTTCTAAACAGGTTTCGTTCGATTGCGTTATGGTTTGGTTTCGTCTGATTAATGTTTGGAAAGCAGTGGCGTCTTACTCTGTTCCCCTGGTCTCTCTCTCTCGCTCTCTCTCTCTCTCTCTCTCTCGCTCTCTCTTTGAGTTGAGCAGGCAGACCAAGTCAGGACACACACTCCCACACACACACAGACCCCCTGCTGAGCCGAGTCATTTCTATTTGATTCACTTCTATTTGAAGTCTGTCCATCTCTACCCGCTCTGCACCGCGGATAAGTAACATTATGTGCCCTCTTCGTGTTTTATGTACTCTTGTTTACAATACAGCCATTGTTGGCGTTGAGCTGTAGGATGTGATGTTTTGTGGTCCCGGTTGACGGGATTAAATCCGGATCAACACCACCGAGGTAATCGTTTACTTTATGAACTGCAGAGATCAAAGCAGCACGTCCGAATTCCCTCGTCGTGGGAATTACTGCTCACTTATTGTCGGACGGCATTTCCGGTGGAAAGCCGGGGGTTTGAATTCCCGGTTCCTCACCTTTCACACAGGATTTTTTTTTTGTTTGAAATAGTTTTCGGCCAAAAGCTTTATTGTGAAATGGGGCCGGCTTTGCCGGGTCCTCGTCCGTCAGCCGCCACCACTGGGAATCACATCGGAGACTTGTTGAGCCAGTAGGGCCAGTCGTGTGTGTGTGTGTGTGTGTGGTTTCCTGTTGGTCATTGACTTTAGACGCACCACAGCGCCCCCTTTTGGCAGCAGTGACATTCATGGGGAAGTGGTTGAAGTGGTGGAAAAGTACAAATACCTTGGTTCTTGGATTGACAACAAGTTGCGGTTCGAAGCAAACACAGACTCTATTTTTAAACGCGGTCAGCAGAGAATCTATCTTTTAAGGAAACTGAACTCTTTTAATGTAAATGAAGGCATTCTCTGCAACTTTTACTGCTGTTTCATAGAGAGTCTCTTAACTTTTTCACTTGTTTGCTGGTTCAAGTGTTTGTCTATGAAAGATAAAAATAGACTGCAAAACATCGTCAAAATCTGCTCTAAGATCATTGGCGTTAAACAAAAAGACCTCGAGTCCCTATGGAAGGAGGGGGCTCTAAAGAAGGCTAAATGTATCTTGGGTCAGCCCCTCCATCCTCTGTCCTCACAGTTTTCACTCGTGCCTTCTGGACGCCGTTTTTTTATGTACCCTTTCGGAAAACAAATCGTTTTTCCAACTCTTTTGTCCCCTCTGTCACTGCACTGTTAAATTCTGAAGGGAGTGTGTTTAATTAACATAGACCGTATTGTAACGGGTCCTCTTAAACTCAATTATTGTCCGTTCTGTTGGAAGTGACACACAGTGAGTGTTTGTGATGTGTTTGTGCAATGTTCTGTTTTAAGATTGGCGACAAATGAATTGCCCTTTGGGACCAATGAAGTTTTCTGAATCTGAATCTGAATCTGAATCTGAATCTGAATCTGAATGTGAAAAGCCAGACTTCCTGCTCCTCCAGACCTGACGTGGCTCCTTCTGATTGAACGGTGCCTGCTGATTGGCTCAGCTCCGCCCACCAGCTGATCCCAGTCAAGCCTCTACTTGACCACCCACTTCCACTCCGCCTCAGTTTCCGTCTTGTGAGCTCTGCTCTGTGGATAGTTCGTGAGCTCTGCAGTTTGTTTGTTTGCTCCACCATGTGTCAGAGCGCCTGGTTGCTCCAGGCCACTGCTGGCCAGGGCGGTCGCGTCTTCTTTTGTTTGCAATTTTTTTGCAAAGGTCTGTGTGACCTTCACACTTTCTGGGAACAGTAACTTGATTTGAAACAGCCTTCCGGTGTAGAAGCAGCCTTATATTTGATTTAATCATTTTAACGTTGTTCAGGTTTCCTGGATTTCTTTATTGGTTCCTTTTTGTCGAGTTTTCCTTTAAACCTTATTCCGAACTCTCGTCCTTCTTGCTGACTTAGTCACGGTCAATTTAGGAAGATTATGGGAATATAAAGACTTCGTTAAACATTACAAGTGTCACGTGACACGAACGTGAACAAGAACCGTGTGTCGAAGCTTTAATATGAGTAGTGGTGTATTTTGTACAGATAAACAAGTAAAATACATTGAGCCTGGAGGTAAACAACAAATTTGCTGTAGGCAAAGTATCACCACAAGACGAGGCAGGAAAAGTCTGTGATCTAGTCCAGGATCTGTTTGCAGCAACTCCCAAATATCAGAGGCCAAATTTACACATTTCGACATAAATTCATCACCCTGGAAAAGAACGTATGTGAAAATGCACGTAAAACTGCGTTTTCCGTGACTCCAAGCACCATTTTCCTGTAAACGGACTCCAGAACGTTCTAAATCCACACTGAACTCCGGAACCCGCCCCCCCCCCCCCCCGTCTTCCACACGACTCCGACGCCAAAATAAACTTCCAAAGCAGTTCTTTGTCTTTTGTTTGAACCCTAAAAAGTTTGAGGCTTTTCCACCGCCGCTCGTTTTCGTGCGGGGCCACATTTGCGTGCAGAAAAAGTACCTGCGCACACAATCTGTGTGTAATTAGTGTCTGATTTGGCGAGGGAGCAGCTCATTATGTAATCACAGACTGTCTGTTCTCCAGACACATCCCCAGAGCAAAGGAGAGCTCGAGAGGCGCCGTTCGGCGAGCTCCGATAAAGCGAGTGAGCAATGGAGGTCTGGGAGAAAATTGTCTCTCCCTGATAAAATGCTAATAATGTGTATGTGTGGAAACGTTTGGAATTGAAGCGGTGGGAGTCATTAAACAAACTTTTGTCATGTAAATACGCCTGCCATAAAAAGACTGCAGTCACTTCAGTTGGTTGTAATGTTAAACAGTCTCAGTCCGACGGTTTACATTCATACGCTTCAGATCAGACGTCAGTGGAGGTTCATTATGGGGGTTTGGCGTTTTTTTTTTTTCTAAAAAGTTTAAGATGTGAATAAAAGTTGAACTAATGGTTGTGTTAACTGGTTCGCGCCAGAATCGAGTCTCTTCAGTCCACAAAAAAATCGGAGAAATGGGACATTGAATTCTAAACAAACTGGTGGATATATTAGATTTTCTAAACTGCGCCTTTAATCTGAGCTCGTGTTAATGAATGGTCGTACAAGTAAACATGAACTACAGTCCAATAATGCCCAACGTGCTTTAGGGACCTTTTTATTTTTTATTTTTTTTACTTTAGAGAAACTAATTTTGGAACCTGGATTGGGCCTTTGGTAGAGAGCAGACCTTCGCCAACGCCACAGAGTTAGCATCGCTAGCATGCTAATGACACCGACAATAGCCGACAGTGTGTTGCAGAGTAATCGTGTATAAATACTCTTCACCACTAGAGGGCAGCACAGAACTTTGCCGGTGAAATGTAAAGTGACAGACGTCAGTGTGGTTCATCTCCACCTCCTGCTACCATCTTGTATCAAAGTACTGTGTCAGTGACAGTGATGGAGAAGTTTTTGAAAAGGAAGAATGTGAACCAGGATCTCAGCTCTTCATCCATCAGGTCCAGGTTTCACACTGACGGAGTCACTATTAAAAAAAGGACTTTGTTTCTGGATTTACTTGATTCCTGTTGATAAAAATTTGATGAGAAAGACTTTATATTGTTAATAGAGGCTACAGAGTTTCACATTTTAACATTTTCGGGTGGTGGTGGTATGCCTTGAGATTTTTCCAAAGAAAAAAGTGTGCCTTGGCTCTAAAAAGGTTGAAAAACACTGCCTTAGGAGATTGGCAGTGGATACTCACTATGAGTATATAAAAATACAACTCCAACCCAGTAATGACACTAACAACTTCCAATGAAAAGTTGAACAAAGTATATATTTAACAAATATGAACATATGAAAAAGAAACAAGAACATGAACGAGCAATAATATATATTCATCCGATTCGATTATTCAAATTCAAATGACAGTTCAATTGTCAAGGTTCAAAACCTCCAATTCAGTATTTCGTGGTATCAAGCTTGACCCAAAACAAAATAGAAGCAAAAAAGGGAAAAAAAGAGAAAGTAGCAACTAAAATGATCTGAGATCTCAGAAAAATAACGGAAAAAAATCAGGAATCGTCCAAGCGAGCTTGTTAATCCGCTTCCTGCTAACAACTGGAGCAACTCAGGTACCTGGGAAGTTCCAGTGTTGCCAAAAAAAGTAATGTACAATAAAAATAAATCAATCTAAATAATAAAACTATACCATTGGTGGTATAATAACCCTGGGTTGCACCAGCCGTTAGCGAGAGTTGCAAGTCAAGTTTGAACACTGGAAACACAGATATCCTCGGCCATTTTGAATCAAGCGCCAGCCCCCAGTTAAGTGATGGGATAAATGAATAAAAGCAGCAGCAGCAGGTACTAACGGCCGGTGAAATGTTCCGCGCCGCCCATCACGCCGCCGTTACTCGGCTCGCGTTCACATTCGCTGCACTCGTTATGGCTTCAACTCCGGAAGCGGTAATTCTGGCTCGTAAAGCGACCAGACAGGAGACGAGGGGACGTCCCGGTGTCAAAGACACGCTCTGGACTCACGCGGACACAAAGGCAGTCGTAGTGTCCCCGCCGCCCTCCCATTCTGTCGTCCCTCCGTACGGCCGTTACCCGTCTCTCAGTCTGTTAAATTACGGAATTGAGAGTCATTGATTTAACTGACGCTGCCAAAGAGGTCCAGTCAGTTTCCCTCGGTACAGACGCTTCACTCTGTCGAATATATCTGTGTCTGATGAAGAGCATGACGTCCATTCCGCTGGAGGAAACACCCCCCCCCCCCCCCCCCCCCCTCTCCCCCCACCGGAGTCTGAGACTCCGTTTCCACGACGACGTTCCGGAGTCAAAAGACAAAACGATCATTTCTGCTAAAGTTAACGGTTCCCCTCCTCCTCCTGGTCTGGTCGGTCCAGGAAGCTTGTACTGATTTCCCTCCCGTTTGAATATTGGATCATCGGAGTTGCGTTCAGAATCTGCTATGTCTGTGTGTGCTGGGCTGGCTCCGCCCACCCACACACACACACACACACACACCCATCTATGGGAAGAGGAGGAAGTACTTCCTCTCGTGTTGCCAGAGCAGAGCTGCCAGAGCCATGCCCTCCAAAATAAAATCTGGCGGTAGAGACAGAAGGCTTTGAAAGCAGCCAAACAGACGGTCGTCGTATCGGCCAGAGGATCCGTCCAGTACCTTCGACGCTGCATTTGTCCGCTCAGCCGGCAGAGGAGAAACGAGGCAGCGAGAAGAGATTCTCTCTGCCACTTCACATATCAATGATGTATTGAGTTGTCTTTAACCCCGTGGTGTCCAAACCAGAACAAACCCAACCAGGACCGTGATGGTCTGGTGACGGGACAGTCGTATGGAGGTCCGGGGTTCAAAAGAACACGAACACGTCCTTTACATTTATGTCCAGCGGGTAGAAAACTATTCTTAATGCAACGTTGCGTTGCAACAAAAAACCAAAAAACATTTGGCGACATGACGTTCAGAGCTGAAAGCGACGAGGCCTCGCCACGCTTGACAAATAAAGCTAAATAGCCCGTTGAGACGGGAACACGGTCCGTGTACCTTCCGGCCAGTCGATGTTCGTTTTGATGTCGGAGAAGGAAAAACCGGAAACCATCCGATTTTCGTTTCTCGAATTGATATCGGGAAATGAAAAACGTAAGACGAGCCGTCTCCCGTTTTTCAATTTTAAATGTAAAAATTGAAAAACGGAAATCGGATGGTTTCCGGTTTCCCGATCTGCGTTTCTGAAACAAAGATCGGGAAATAAAATCCGACCGTAATTCTTTATGTCAAGTTTGAGTTGCCGGAAAACCGGAAGTCGAGTCTCTTCTTCGCTCCTTCGAGTCCTGGAAACGGTTCAAATGACTCAAAATACTCAAATGACTCAAAAAATTCAAATGATTCAAATGAGTCAAATGATTCAAATTTCTCAAATGATTCAAATAATTCCAATGATTCCAATGACTCAAATGATGAAAATGACTCAAATAATTCAAATAATTCAAATGACTCAAATGATTCTAATGATTCTAATGATTCTAATGATTCAATGACTCATTTCCAGAACTATGACTCTTTGTCGTCTTTCATTGTCAGAAACCAGACGTTCTAATGGGAACAATGGAATAATAGAAGTGGTTGTTTGCCAAAGCTGAGTCAGCATCGGGGGGGGCAAATTCAGATGGCAGAGGCCCGTTAAGTTGAAGAGTTGGAGAACGGGAGAATAAACGATTCGAATAATTCCGTTTCTCACAGCGAACCGACCCCGAGACTGAGGCTAAACTCATTATCCAGCCAGGGAGACGGCGAGCGCCGGGCATTCATGAGGAAAATGTGGTTTTTGGTTTCTATTTTTTGATTAGATTAAAGTCTTATTAGTTTCAGATTACAAATCGAATAGTAGGGCAAGAAAAAAAAGAGAGAAAAAAAGAGAGGATAAATGTGGATTTAGGCGGCGCAGGACTGTAGATTACATTTCGTACTGCGAATGTCACCGTGTCCTTCTGCAACATCCTGACAGTGGAGTTTTGGGCCAGTATTTAATAAAGACGTCCTTTTCCAGGCAGTTGTGTGTCCTTGCTAACATTCTGTGGCAGTCTCTCTCTCTCTCTCTCTCTCTCTCTCTCTCTCTCTCTCTCTCTCTCATCCTCTCTCTCTCTCTCTCTCTCTCTCCTCTCTCCTCTCTCTCTCTCTCTCTTTTCTTTTTTTTTAAACTTTGATGTGTGTGTAAAGGAAAGAGAGGACGCACCAAGAGTAAACACACAGCCTCTGCATACAAATTCTAGACTGCTTCGTGGGTTTTACACACACACACACACACACACACACACACACACACACACACACACACACACACACACACACACAGAGTTTGGAGCTCATTACACGTGTTTATATATATATATTTATTTATTTATTTTTAATCATAAAATAGCGTTTTGCCTCCAGAATGTGTCATATTTATGAATTAGATTTACTCACTTCACACATGAGCACGACGACTCACTGCAGCAGTTGCATCAACATTTGAGGGCTAATTTGATTTAAAAAAAAAAAAAAAAAAACAACCTCCCGACTTTCTTTCCCACAGTTGCCCGCTGCCCTCTGCTCAGCCGTGATTCCGGCAGCGATGTGTTCCGGATCATTCTCAATCGACGGGTAGTTGAACAGTTGAACAGTTGAACAGTTTGACAGCTGAAACAGTCACTCCTGAAAATGGAACTTGTGGAGAACGGCTTCTCAAGGTGGAACTTTTTGAATCCGCGGAACCGTTTCCAAGCAACAGCCAATGAGGATTATTGTCAGTCTAATGTAAAACTGCCATGATGTACAGGTGGTGTGAAGAAATGACTGGAGGAGTTCAGAGAGTCGCTCGGTTCATATTTACATATTTTGAGTTGACTTGTTGTTGCGTCGTCTCTGGGAGGAAGACTTTGGTCTAGACCAGGGGTCGGCAACCTTTATTGCTCAAAGAGCCATTTGGTTCCGTTTCCCACTGAACTCAACACCCAGAGACCCGCAGACATTTTATTTTGACAGTCCCACAGGAAGACCATGCCAGGACGACACGACACACAAAACCTTCTTCACTGCTGGTTGACGACTTACAACTAATAAACTAAACTACATGAACTAAGCAACACAACACAATTATTAGCGACACTACAAACCGAACATAACCCCCAATAATTACATTTAAAACACCACAAACAGAAACTCCATAATGCACTGCAGCTCTCAGCTCCTTTATCGCTACACATTATTAAAATGGAAGATGAATGTGGGAGATGTGGATTGTTAGAACCATGAGTGTGATGGTGTGTCTTTAATGTCCTGTAGTTGTTGTGGAATTCACTAGAATGTTCCGTCACTCTCAACAAGTCTGTAATGAACCTCCTGGAACTGTCGGCTTTTACTGTGAAAGGTACAGGAAGCTCCCAGCTTCAGGTACCAGTTGAGCTGTGGAGCCGGTTCGTCGTGCGTAACGACACTACATCGCTCCGCCTACATTTTACCCCGCTCTTTATAGCGGGACTGTGCAAGGCAATTGGCTCTGGGTGCGCTTTGCCTTACCTCCCATACCACCCTTTGCCTTACCTCCCATACCACCCGCGCTCCAGGATGAACTGCAGTGGGACCGAGGCTCAAGGAGCCGCAGTGGAGGCACCAAAGAGCCGCAGTGGAGGGATCAAAGAGCCGCAGTGGATGGATCAAAGATCCGCAGTGGATGGATCAAAGAGCCGCAGTGGAGGGATCAAAGAGTTGCAGTGGAGGGACCAAAGAGCCGCGGATTGCCGACCCCTGGTTTAGCCAACAGATCCTCACATTAAAAAAAACATCCATTGTTTGTGTGTTTTTTGTAGTTTTTTTTCTCAAGACCCCGTTGATAGCTTGCAAGTTTGATTCCCACAGTGGCTCCTGGGCCCCATGAGCAAGGCCTTTGAACTCCATCAGCTCCATAACATATTGGCTGGTCAGTGTTTAGAAGTTGTGTTTTCCCCCATTTTGAAGGGTAAACATTTCGATTGTGTCTCCGGAACAATTTACATTTTCCCTTCCAGCCCCCCCCCGGCCGTGGCGGCAGGTTAAACGTTATATAACGTCCGCGGCGCTCTCGGTGAGGACACATCTGAAAATCTTGTGTTTTAATGAGCAGCCGAGGATGCAGCCCTCAACAAACTATCTTTATAATCAGCTTAAGTGAGAGGAATGCGCCGCACGCTTCATAAATCACCGTAATGCTTCCGAGCTCGGGGTGGAGGGGAAATACTTTGGACTTTCTGGACAGCGCTTATTTATTTATTTTTCTCTTTCAGATAAGTGTATGTTGGGCGGACGCCACATGAATTACGTCGCCCCCGTATCATCTGAGTCAGGTCATCTTAGTTCAGGTCCGCGTGACGCTAAGCTCGGGGCTTATTTCATCATTAGTCTGCCGGGTAGTGACGGGGATTATCGCAGAATGGAGGCGAGAGCGTGGACGGTGCTATAAATCTGTGTTTTCAGGGGAGGAGGGAAGGGACGGAGCTGAGACTGTGGACATTGTGGACATCGTGGACATCGTGGACATTGTGGACACTGCACCTCGGAACATGTGGCTGCAGATTCGCCTCTCAAACAAAGTAAATACTTTCAATTACGTACAAGCAACACAAGAGTTATTCTGCAGAGGCAATATAGTATTAATACATTCCTTCTATTAGAATAATTTGTCTGGATGAACAGCGATTTAAACACGAACTGTTTGGTCTATGAAGTCAGAAAAGCTGGAGTTGCGTGTCTGTTTTCCTCCACCTCATGGAAATATAGAAATATAGAAATATTTTACATTTGAAATATCACAGTAACAATATGTCAGATTTGTAGTTTTGTACTACAGTCAATCAAAACAACATGCATTACTTTTAAACATAGTTTTATAATAATAAGAAGAGGAAGAGGAAGAGGAGGAGGAGGAGGAGGAGGAGGAGGAAGAAGTCTTTTCTGGTGTTTTATGGTAAATTGTTCTTGTCTATCTGTATTGACCTGTTTAGTTCTTTCTCATCTATATGGTCTTTTTTCTTGTCTTTATATATATATTATAAATAAAAACGTTAGATTTATATGGAAATGGGAAAGTTTATTGTGGGAAACTACTTCTGCACCTCGAGAAAACACTCTTTCTGTTCGTCCTGCCGTTTAAACGGCACCATTATTGAAACTGCAAAATAAAAACAACAGAACAGAAGAGATAAAGGGAGAAAGTGTAGAAAGTGTAGAACCCCTCCAGGACCTGCTGGTCCGTCACGGTGTGGCTCTCGGTTCTCACATTACTGGTTTTTTTTTTTACACGAGTGTCACCCTCGACGTCTTTATTGGTTTTTCTCATATTTTTTTTCCAACGACTTTGTTCCACTCAGCTGCGGAATGAAGGGTCACTGCGACGAAGACACTAGAGCAGAAGGAGGCGTTTCAGCATGTCGTCCCTCCGCCGTCGAGTTCTGAGAAGAACGTGGTGACGAGTCGAGGCCGGCGGCGGCGTGGCGACGCCACACCTCCGCGCTAACAGATGGTCTTAATACGTCTCTTTGTCAACACGGAACAACGAGCAGCAATTATGTCTCGCAAAGGCAGAAACAGTTCTCCTTCCAGCAGCAGGTGGCCTGCAAGCTGTCGTGTTTCAATATATCTCTTCTTCCGATGCACCTGGATCAATATAGAGGAACTCAGAATCGCACAGAGGATACGACAGGACGACTCTTTTCCACTGTCGTTTAGATCAGTGTTTTCAACCAGTGCGCCGCGGCGCACTGGTGTTTCCGCGAGATCTAGTCAGGTGTGCCGTGGGAAATTATCCAATTTCACATTTTTTTCAAAAAAAAAACCCCAGTGTGTTGCCGAGTAATCATGTGTAAATACTCTTCACCACTAGAGGGCAGCACAGAACTTTGCCGGTGAAATGTAAAGTGACAGACGTCAGTGTGGTTCATCTCCACCTCCTGCTACCATCTTGTATCAAAGTACTGTGTCAGTGACAGTGATGGAGAAGTTTTTGAAAAGGAAGAATGTGAACCAGGATCTCAGCTCTTCATCCATCAGGTCCAGGTTTCACACTGACGGAGTCACTATTAAAAAAAGTCCTTGCTTTCTGGATTTACTGGATTCCTGTTGATAAAACTTTGATGAGTAAGACTTTATATTGTTAATAGAGGCTACAAAGGTTCACATTTTAACATTTTCGGGTGGTGGTGGTGGAGGTGGTGGTGGTGGTGGTGGTGGTGGTGTTGGTGGAGGTGGTGGTGGTGTGCCTCCAGATTTGCCTCGAGAAGAATAAAGTGTGCCTTGGCTCAAAATAGGTTGAAAAACCCCATAATAACTGCATACAGACGAATTTCCAAATATTTGAATATTATTGAGGGTGTGAGCAGTTGTCATAAGAAGCGAGATCGATTCTGGAGTCAGAGTGTTTTGGGGTAGAAATGCACTGGAATAAAACAGATTCATATTTTGTGGTTTCATATTAGCATTTCTGAGGCCACAAAATATTAATTTGGGACCATTAAATACTATTTTGTGACTATAGAGTCATTTCTTTTACACAAAATATTAATATGAGGCAAAGAATGCTCATTTGAGGCCATGAAATACTATTATATGGCCACTAAATATGTATTTTTTTGACTTCTGAAATATTTATTTCAGACGTCATGTCTGGAGCTCCACGGAAACTAAACTGGACTCATGTAATGTCAACTATACAAAAGCATGCACGATACCGCGGAGGAGAAAACTTCAATGACCTTAAAACGGTGAAGAAGGCGGCCAAGTAGATAAAACTCTCCGGGGCTTCAGCGTCACGGCCGGCCGGTGATGTAACGACACAAGTCGGACAGTCACACACTCAGTGACAGGATTTTACAAGCTGATCACAAATTATGAAGATGAGGACTCGCTTTTGGTTTTTGGTTTTTTCCAGTTGCAGCTTGGTGAAAATAAAACCAAAGTAATAAAGGGACAATATATTGGAACGAGTTACAAAATGAGTTTTATTCATGACAAATTCAAATCATGAAAGACATTTACCGTAGCCTAGCTTCATTTTTTTCCACAATATTAAAATAATAATAAGTTAGGACGTGAGCACACAGACATGAACCAGAGCATCGAGTCCTTCAAAATAAAACACCCATTCCTATCATATCAACATTACGTCACTGAAGATTAGAGAAATGTTGTGTTTTGTTGTTTTCTTTATTCACCGTTGTTCCGGAGTGACCTCGCGATGTGGCGGTCAGGTTGATTCTGGGGGCAATTCATTTTCCACACTGATCAGAACGTCTGCACCTTTGATAAAGACTTTGTGATGCGTCACTTTGTGATGCGTCGCTTTGTGATGCGTCGCTTTGTGATGCGTCGCTTTGTGATGCGTCACTTTGAGACGTTCAACCTCAAACACTTGGCCGATTGAACGACGATACGGGGGACGATGCTGGACATGTTATGTCTCCTGCTGGACATGTTATGTCTCCTGCTGGACATGTTCCAAAAATGTTCCAGGCCTCATTTCCAGGCTGGAAGGAAGGAAGGAAAGAAGCGATTCCATCACCTCATTACATGAGCAGTGGGTGAACTTCATATTGTAGTCATTGAGTTTCTTTGTTTGTTTTTGACCCTAATTTAAAAAAAAACTTTAAACTTCACTTGTAAATGTGGTTAAACGACGTTCGCCAGGACAGCTGCGGGTTCTGGTGGAGTTTCTAACGTTTTCACAAGTTTGAGTTTAGCGTTCACTGGTGAACAAATTCACATTAGTGGTTACTGCTGGAAACGGTGAAAACTTGGTGAAACGCAAGTTTAAAATTTTGACATAAACATTGTGAATAATTAAAATAAATTTGTATTCTTATTCTTTTTCTTATTATTGTTGTTGTTATTATTATTCTTATCATTATTCTGATTATTATTTTTATTATTATTCTGATTATTATTATTATTATTATTATTATTATCCTTATCCTTATCATCATTATTATTATTGTTATTGTTATTGTCATTATTATTATTATTATTGTTGTTATTCTTCTTCTTCTTATTATTATTATTATTATCATGATTATTGTTATTATTATTATTATTATTATTATTATCATTGTTATTATTATTATCGTAATTATTGTTATTATTATTCTTATTATTATCATCATCATAATTATTGTTATTATTATTATCGTTATTATTATCATTATTATTATTATTATTATTATTATTATTATTGTTGTTGTTATTACAATTATTATTATTATTATAATTATAATTATAATAATAATAATAATAATAATAATTATTATTATTATTATTATTATTATTATTATATTTATATCTATATTCAGAATCCAGCAGACTTCGCAGTGTGTGAACGTCTTTATAAAACCAACTGTGGGAACAAATATCTTCATAAATCAGTATCTCAGCGTGGAGCTCAATCCATACGGGCCATTAGGGGGTTTCCACTGAATTATTTAACCAATTAAAGTGTCTTTACTGCAGAACATTACATTAGTTCATGTCCCGTGGATAAAAGCAGAGCATCAATCCATTTTGGTCCCATTCAATAAAAAAAGGTGGCGTCGATTTCTCAAAGGCAGATTCCTCCTCCTCCCCTCGTGAAACCAGTCATCTGTGAGGCGGGGATATAAAAACACCACTGTTACAGTTGTTAAGTGTGGAAATGTGTCTGCTCTGCTGTCAAAACAACCTCCGTGGTCATAATGTGGCGTTTACGTGTCCACAGGTCGCAGCGGCTTCTTGTCCTCATCAAGACCTCCGGGACTGTTGGAGGGAACAAATGTGAATTTGTTCAATCAAGCCTGAGCGACGACAAGCAATAAAGCATCTTATAACCAAGCGACAACAACAAAAAAAACCCATTCTGTAGAGCTGCAACAATAGAATCTGTTTACAGAAGGGGCGTCAAACTGATTTCAGTTGAGGAGTCACATCAACCTGATCTGACCTCTGACCTCTGGAGGCCCAACGAGTCAAACATCACATTAAACTGCAGATATGGACAAATGTCAAAGTCTTTCCTTCTTTTGATCCTTTTGTAACTGCAAGAATTTATTCTGAAATATACAGATTAAAGGAAATCAGATATTTGCAAAAAATTTTTTAAAAAACACACAAAAAACCCTCAGTCACCTGGATCTGGTATCGTACTTTTATTCAGGATTAAAACAATTTGTCATCATCTGGAAATGGTTTTGAGTTTACGTGTCTAAAGTATCACTTCACATAAGTTGGACTCATTGTTTTATTGTGAAAAACAACAGATGTATTAATGTCGGGAGTCAAATTCTGACCAAGGGCGGTTTTGAATGTCATTTTTGCCGATCTGGTGTTTTTAGATCAGCCTGTCAGTTTTAATTTTTATACTCAAAAATCCCACGGCGGCCGGATCAGATGGTCTGGTGGGCCGGTTCTGGCCCCCGGGCCTCATGTTGGACACCCCTGGTTTACAATGAAGCAGAGGCTGACGTCAGTCATCAAGGAGGACTGTGTGACGAAGAGTTTGATGATGATGATGATCATATTATACCATGTGGCTAGTTTGTTGTTGTTTTTCTACTGTGTGTTCAGAGGAGCGTCTCACATCCGAGTGTGAACATTGACTTCATCACTTTCTCTCTCTTAACACTGGATTAGACCTTTTAAACTTCAGAACTTCATCAATTATTTGTGTTATTGATTACTCAATGTGCTGTAAACATTTCTGTGGGAGATCGTGGCTCATTTTGACGTGATAAACGAACACAGTCGCTCCACAATCCAGAAGTTGCTCCGTTGGACGGAGATCAGGAGACTTGAGGGGTCAGTGACCTTTATGACCTTCAGCCCGTCCTGCTGAACGACTTCTACTCCAGAGTTGTTCAACCTCTGGTGTTTCCTCCAGATCTCGTCAGGTGTACCATGTGAAATTATCCAATTTCACATTTTTTTCTAAAAAAAACCTTTGCTCTCACAGCGACAGTGTGTTGCAGAGTAATGATGTATAAATACTCTTCACCACTAGAGGGCAGCACAGAACTTTGCGGGTGAAATGTAAAGTGACAGACGTCAGTGTGGTTCATCTCCACCTCCTGCTACCATCTTGTATCAAAGTACTGTGTCAGTGACAGTGATGGAGAAGTTTTTGAAAAGGAAGAATGTGAACCAGGATCTCAGCTCTTCATCCATCAGGTCCAGGTTTCACACTGACGGAGGCACTATTAAAAAAAGTCCTTGGTTTCTGGATTTACTTCAGTGTTTTTCAACCTTTTTTGAGCCAAGGCACACTTTTGTCTTTGGAAACATCTGGAGTCACACCTCCACCTCCACTACCTCCACCACCACCACCACCACCCGAAAATGTTAAAATGTGAAACTCTGTAGCCTCTATTAACAATATAAAGTCGTTCTCATCAAAGTTTTATCAACAGGAATCAAGTAAATCCAGAAAAAAGTATTTATCTTGTGCACTGATTCACACTGATCGCAGGGTTCTACGCACACACACACACACACACACACACACACACACACACACACACACACACACACACACACACACACACACACACACACACACACACACACACACACACACACATATAAAGTGATCCTACTTCTCCCCTTAATGGCATTTTGTATTTCTTCCTCTCCGTATATTTCAAAAGTCTTTTCTTTGTATCAAACCCGAACTCTGATCAACACACACACACACACACACACACACACACACACACACACACACACACACACACACACACACACACACACACACACACACACACACACACACACACACACACACACACACACACACACACACACACACACATTGTATAAAACAAGCCCACACGGAAGAATAAACTCAAGAGTCCCAACATGGATTAATGTAAAACATTATATAAAAATGGTGACGTGCGTGTGTGTGTGTGTGTGTGTGTGTGTGTGTGTGTGTGTGTGTGTGTGTGTGTGTGTGTGTGTGTGTGTGTGTGTGTGTGTGTGTATATACAGACTCTTGAGCCTCTCTTTTTTCTGCTTTCCTTTCCTGTTTCTCTTCTTTCCCCCGCACCACTCCAGAGCTCATTGTGTATGTAAGAGGCGCGAGTAAAAGTGACAGGAAGTGAAGTGTTTGCGTTGCATAAATGCCTGTTTTTCTTTTTTTTTCTTTCCATTTGCCGCCTGGCAGCTGAAGGTTGTGTTGGAGGAGCTTAGCGGGGCGAAGCACCACGAGCAGTTTACACAGTGTTCGTGTCGTCGTCGCTGTCACTCCGTCGCCGGGCGGCGGCCGGCGGAACATGCGACTGATTGTCGGTTCCGAGAGACGAACACGTGACGGGAGAAACGTGGAAAAAGGCCTCCGTGTCGCGTTCCGCCGCTCTTCACCGCGTCCGTTGGAAATAAACCACTTCACAGTGGCTTGTCTGAGCTGAAGGAGGATTCACACGAAGGTGAACGAGACAGACTCAGTAGAAAGGAAGAAAAAATAACAACAACAACAACAACTATTGTCGCCGTGACGCTGCACAGCGGGAAAACATTTAAGGTTTGTCGTCAGCATAATGTATAACCAAAGGGTTAATAAATTTAAAATTAAAATAAAAAACGTGCATTTGAGAATTGAGACGTCAGTGGAGATCCGAAGGTTGCAGGTTCAATTCCCCGTCTCCTCCTAGAAGTGTAGGTAGACGTTTGTAGAAAGCATTTCCTGTAAAGCTTCGTTTCCACAATGACTTTAACTTTTTTTTTTTATTAAAAAGAAGACATTTTTAAATACATTACAGTCTTTCCAATGTGCTTTATTTTATAGAGAAAAATAGAAAAGCCCTACATGATGACTTTAACTTTTAATGACATACATGTTGAATTAAGTCAAATTAAAGATTTTTTCCCTATTTGGAGTGCAAGGCACAGAGCGAGGTACCGTGCAAGGTACAGTGCAAGGCGCAGTGCAAGGCGCAGTGCAAGGCACCGTCCAATACAGTTCCTACTGAAATCCCGTGACTATGAAAGGAGATTTTAACGTTTCGTCTCATTCACCGTCACATTCCTCGTCGTATTCATGATATAACTACGGAGGCCCTGAAGTGCAAAACACAACAACAAATCACTAAACACAACAACAAATTGAAAAACACAACAACAAATTGAAAAAACACAACAACAAATGAAAAAGCACAACAACAAATTGAAAAACACAACTGCAAATCATTAAACACAACTGCACATTGAAAAACTTTTATTTTTCAATTTGTTGTGTTTTTTAATTTGTTGTGTTTTTCAATTGTTGTTGTGTTTTTCACTTCGCTGTTGTGTTTTTCAATTTGCTGTTGTGTTTTTCAATTTGTTGTTGTGTTTAATGATTTGCTGTTGTGTTTTTTCATTTGTTGTTGTGTTTTTCAATTTGTTGTTTTTACTGATTTGCTGTTGTGTTTTTCAATTTGTTGTTTTTACTGATTTGTTGTTGTGTTTTTCAATTTGCAGTTGTGTTTTTCAATTTGTTGTTGTGTTTTTCAATTTGTTGTTGTGTTTAATGATTTGCAGTTGCGTTTTTCATTTGGTTGTTTTTACTGAATGTTGTTGTGTTTTTCAATTTGCTGTTGTGTTTTTCAATTTGTTGTTGTGTTTTTCAATTTGTTCTTGTGTTTTTCAATTTGTTGTTGTGTTTTTCAATTTGTTATTGTGTTTACTGATTTGCTGTTGTGTTTATTGATTTGTTGCTGTGGTTTGAACTTCAGGGCCTCCGTATATAACTCACACGTTTAAAACAAAACAAGGCGGCTAAAACAGACGCTAGTTTTTAATGACATGACTTTAGCATTCATTGATTAAGTCACCAGATCCAAACCAAAGTCGTTTAGCCAGCGCGTCACTTAAAAAAAAAAAAAAAAAAAAATAGTCAGACTCTACAAATTAAAAGCTGTGTGCAGTGTCTTCCAGGTATATCGTTAGTATGCAGGTAAAGTCCACGTCAGGATGTCCAGTGTCAACACGGAGCCCAGGGGACGGAGCTGCTCCTCCAGGCTGCACCGACATGACAGACTCCTTGTGATCTGGAGGAGCGGTGGAGGTCAAGGCCTCGCTGTCACCGGAGAGACAGACGGGACGGAGGAAGACAAGACGAGAGGGGGGGACGACGCCGGCTGATCCATTTCTATAGAAAATCGTATAATGGGAAGTTAGCATTCTGCTGCACGGCGGAGATTGACGGCGGTAGGAGAAGTGAGTTTATGGGAAGGGAAGAAGAAGGAGAAAAGAAAAAAGAGGTGGACGTTCCCCGAAGCCTCCGGAGACGCAAAGAAACTGAAGAAGAAGAAGAAGAAGGTGAATTAACACCAATCCTACTTGTTTTGCTCCGTGTGGCCGAAGCTCAAGAGGAAACTTCTTCCCTCCTCAGGTACGTCTGACGTCGGCCATCTTGGTTGCTTTTACAAAAATGAATATTTCTATGTTTTTTTTCTATGTTTACAAAAAAAAAAAGTCTTCATCGATTCGGACCCACAAATTCACCTGGTTCACAGCTGCTATGATCAGCCAGACCTGTAGGGGGCAGTGTGACAGGAAGCACGAAGCCACAAAGGAATGGTGTTAGGAGGCTTCCTGAAGGAGGAAAGGAAAGGTATTAGGAGGCTTCCTGAAGGAGGAAAGGAAAGGTGATAGGAGGCTTCCTGAAGGAGTTAAGGAAAGGTGTTAGGAGGCTTCCTGAAGGAGTTAGGAAAGGTGCTAGGAGGCTTCCTGAAGGAGTAAAGGAAAGGTGTTAGGAGGCTTCCTGAAGGAGGAAAGGAAAGGTGTTAGGAGGCTTCCTGAAGGAGTAAAGGAAAGGTGTTAAGAGGCTTCCTGAAGGAGTTAGGAAAGGTGTTAGGAGGCTTCCTGAAGGAGTAAAGGAAAGGTGCTAGGAGGTTTCCTGAAGGAGTTAGGAAAGGTGTTAGGAGGCTTCCTAAAGGAGTTAGGAAAGGTGCTAGGAGGCTTCCTGAAGGAGGTACGAAAGGTGTTAGGAGGCTTCCTAAAGGAGTTAGGAAAGGTGCTAGGAGGCTTCCTGAAGGAGGTACGAAAGGTGTTAGGAGGCTTCCTGAAGGAGTAAAGGAAAGGTGTTAGGAGGCTTCCTGAAGGAGGAAAGGAAAGGTGTTAGGAGGTTTCCTGAAGGAGTTAGGAAAGGTGCTAGGAGGCTTCCTGAAGGAGTTAGGAAAGGTGTTAGGAGGCTTCCTGAAGGAGTTAGGAAAGGTGAATGGAGGCTTCCTGAAGGAGTCAAGGAAAGGTGTTAGGAGGCTTCCTAGAGGAGTTGAGGAAAGGTGTTAGGAGGCTTCCTGAAGGAGTTAAGGAAAGGTGATAGGAGGCTTCCTGAAGGAGTTAAGGAAAGGTGTTAGGAGGCTTCCTGAAGGAGTAAAGGTGTTGCCACAACAATCTTCAACTGCCCCTCCATGGGGTAAATACAGCCCACACTCCCTGTCGCTAAACATCACTAATCACTGTAAATCCCATAATAATCAGCAAAGCATTGAGCCAGAAGAAAGGAGGGAAACATTAGAGCCCAGATGAAGAAAGGGGGAAACATTAGAGCCCAGATGAAGAAAGGAGGGAAACATTAGACTTCAGATGAAGAAAGGAGGGAAACATTAGAGCCCAGATGAAGAAAGGAGGGAAACATTAGAGCCCAGGTGAAGAAAGGAGGGAAACATTAGAGCCCAGATGAAGCACGGAGGGAAACATTAGAGCCCAGATGAAGAAAGGAGGGAAACATTAGAGCCTAGATGAAGCAAGGAGGGAAACATTAGAGCCCAGATGAAGCAAGGAGGGAAACATTAGAGCCCAGATGAAGAAAGGAGGGAAACATTAGAGCCTAGATGAAGCAAGGAGGGAAACATTAGAGCCCAGATGAAGAAAGGAGGGAGACATTAGAGCCTAGATGAAGCAAGGAGGGAAACATTAGAGCCCAGATGAAGAAAGGAGGGAAACATTAGAGCCCAGGTGAAGAAAGGAGGGAAACATTAGAGCCCAGGTGAAGCAAGGAGGGAAACATTAGAGCCTAGATGAAGCAAGGAGGGAAACATTAGAGCCCAGGTGAAGAAAGGAGGGAAACATTAGAGCCTAGATGAAGCAAGGAGGGAAACATTAGAGCCCAGGTGAAGAAAGGAGGGAAACATTAGAGCCTAGATGAAGCAAGGAGGGAAACATTAGAGCCCAGGTGAAGAAAGGAGGGAGACATTAGAGCCTAGATGAAGCAAGGAGGGAAACATTAGAGCCCAGATGAAGAAAGGAGGGAAACATTAGAGCCCAGGTGAAGAAAGGAGGGAAACATTAGAGCCCAGGTGAAGAAAGGAGGGAAACATTAGAGCCCAGATGAAGAAAGGAGGGAAACATTAGAGCCCAGGTGAAGAAAGGAGGGAAACATTAGAGCCCAGATGAAGAAAGAGGGAAACATTAGAGCCCAGATGAAGAAAGGAGGGAAACATTAGAGCCCAGATGAAGAAAGAGGGAAACATTAGAGCCCAGATGAAGCAAGGAGGGAAACATTAGAGCCCGGATGAAGAAAGAGGGAAACATTAGAGCCCAGATGAAGAAAGGAGGGAAACATTAGAGCCCAGATGAAGAAAGGAGGGAAACATTAGAGCCTAGATGAAGCAAGGAGGGAAACATTAGAGCCCAGATGAAGAAAGGAGGGAGACATTAGAGCCCAGGTGAAGAAAGAGGGAAACATTAGAGCCCAGATGAAGAAAGGAGGGAAACATTAGAGCCCAGGTGAAGAAAGGAGGGAAACATTAGAGCCCAGATGAAGAAAGGAGGGAAACATTAGACTTCAGATGAAACACCAGAATCAAACTGTCCATTAAAGGCCGACGCTCCACCAACAACACACACAGAGGAATTAATGCTTTCGGCCGCCGCCACTTCAAGAAACAAAAGAACGTGATTACTGGAGAAAAGGCCTTTGATGGAGTCGGTTGGAAATTCCTACTTGTTGCCTGACGGGAGTTTGTATTCAGAGAAAATGACCTGTGCTCCATCAAAACGTGGTTTAATTCAACGTGTTCCTGTGTTAAAACGAAGCTTCAGTCTTGAAAGAGGCACCAGGCCGAATAAGTTGATTAATTTAATAAGGCTGAATAAGTACCTGGGTTTTAACGAAATCTAAATGTTTTAACAAAAAAAAAAACCCAACTCAACTCAACTCTACTCAACCCAACTCAACTTTATTTATAAAGCGCTTTAAGCAG
The DNA here is from genome assembly GCF_963422515.1 of Blennius ocellaris. Taxonomy (NCBI): domain Eukaryota; kingdom Metazoa; phylum Chordata; class Actinopteri; order Blenniiformes; family Blenniidae; genus Blennius; species Blennius ocellaris. The sequence continues at coordinate 27,034,428 of NC_137661.1, read as the reverse complement.
CCGTAGCTGAGACAAAGTGCTGTACATTGAAATAAAAATATAAGAGGCAACATAAATACATTAAAACAATAAAAAAGTTAAAGCAATAAAAACAATCAGTGTTGCCACAGACCCACATGTCCACCTGGTTCAGAGCTGCTGTGATCAGCCACACCAGTAGGGGGCAGTGTGACGAGAAGCACGAAGCCATGACAGCCAATCAGAATCCTGGAATTTAAAAAAAAAACAACAACAACAAAAAAACTCGCCTCCCACGTTTAGATGCAGACGGAGACGCGGAGTTTGTGACGCTCCGCCATCTTTTTATTCAACAGAAATTCAATCTCAGACACGAGATTCATTTCACGTCGGTAAGAGCACCGAGGAACCGCTAGCGAACAAACTCTCTGAGCTTCTTCTGCGGCGGTGGTCAAACCCAGTCTGCTCTCTCTCTCTCTCTCTCTCTCTCTCTCTCTCTCTTTCACAGTCGGCCATTAATATGCCGAAAAGTAGTGCAGCTCTGGGCCGAGAATATTGAAGTGAGATGCAACAAAAGCAGCAGATAAGTCGGCGCCAAGGACAAACAGATTGTTGCGCTGAACAAACAGCAGCGCAGGAGAATGTTAGATTCTCTGTGAGTGTGAGTTTCTCCTCCTGACATTTGACGGCGGCCGAACGCAGATCCGGAGTCTGCTGCAGGGAAACTAGTGGAAAGGTCTTTAAGAGAGGAGGAAACTTCATTACACACACACACACACGCACGCACGCACGCACGCACACATATAATCAAATGTACAAATCCTCATTTTAAAAAGTGTTCTTTTTTTTGTTTTTCTCAAATGGTATTGTTTTAGAAAGTTGATTTTATATTTTCAACGGTCAGGATTTAACAAGCAACATGAAGCCGAAATGACTTTCACATCAGTGAAACTGAGATTTTATTATTATTATTATTATTTTATCACTACTTTTATTATTACTATAATAATAATAATAGTAATAATAATAGTAATAATAATAGTAATAATAATAATAATAATAATAACAATTATTATTATTATTATTATTATTATTATTATTATTATTATTAATGTTGTTATTATTATCCTGGTGGAGTCAGGGAATAAAGATGATAGTTTGGCCGTTCCCTTCTCTCTCTTTTCGGCAGCTATATTTTGTATTTTCTATAAACTCAGAATTCTGACTTTAAAACTCAGTTTTAAACTCAGTTTTAACTCAGAATTCTGAGTTTTAACTCAGAATTTTGAGTTTAAAAGTCAGAATTGAGTTTAAACGTGAAATCCTCCCCCACCTCCTCTCCCTCCGTCGCTGTGTTCAGCCGTTACCGTGGTGACCGCCGGGTCCTGTCACTGCAGATCAAAGGGCCTCGGCGTTACTTTGATGCCGCTGATGACGCTGATTGGAGTTTCTGCCGAGTGTCGAGGCTGATTGTGGCGTGACGGAAATCAATGGCAATAAGAGACATCTTCGTTTGGCCGCTGTTTAATTTGCATTTAACGAAATGCTGGAACAGTCAATGCTAATATGCTCCGAATTGAAAATTACATTTTCTCTGGCAATCAGCGATGGCTATTCTGGGATCTTTTTTTTTTTTTTTTTTTCCTTCCTATCCTCCAAAACTCTTTCAAACTAACAAGTTAAAGACAATTACAGTACATGACTGACTGATTGTACTCACCATTAAGAATGCCGTTTAATGTTGATTTCTCGAAAATGATTACAAAGTATGACAGATCCGTGGCCAACATTCGAAAAGTTGAACATTTTTCTATTTTTGCGGAAGTCGGCTGTTGAAGCTCAAGGACCGAACTTCTCGTTTCTTTTCTGTATTTTTATGTTCTACAGTATCAGTACTGGTTCGGCGGACCTGTACAGGGTTGGGCCAGGACCTGTTTGTTTGTTTGCTTGTTGGCTTGTTTGTTCGGTCAGTCACGCCCATCTCTAACGTAAACTTGCCCTGTTAGTTTGTTTTTTTGGACAAACAAATCAAACAAAATAAAGTAAATGTGTAAAACTTGTGCATTTATCTCCCGTGTCCTGAAATATGTTCCCTCCCTCCTTCGGGGTCGTTAAAGTCCGAGAAAGAGTAAATTTGTAAACGCAGGTGGGAACTTTAAGTCCTTGTGAAATGAAACTTCGACCTCCAAAACACTCTTGCTGTCGCTTCTAGGGACATTTTTTTATGCTAACAGGCTGAAGGGTAAAATGTTAAAACACGGCAATCTGCGAGAAAAGAGCCGATAAACGGCGCTATTTCCTCTGCTGGGCGGAGCTTCTGACAATAACAGAGTGACATCACGAGTTGTGCGCACGCCCAAGTTGTGTTTACATTATGGAGGATCAGAGTTTTGACCACGAAGAGGCTGAATTTAACCATATTTCATCATCGTGGTCATTTCAAACCCAGTGATTGATGAAGAAGACACAGAAGGTGGTTCTGCCATCGGTGACCCCGTCTGGAACATGTTTGAGGAAGCAGAAGACGCTTCGTCCTCCATTCGTCCTCGTCTCCTCGCCTCAGCAGCCGCCAGTTTTCACCTTTGAGGCTTTGAGGCTCCTGACTTTTGTCAGAACGACCGGCTTCCTGGATCCAACATGTCGAAGCGCTTTTCCCACTGCGGAATCACCAAAGATGAGTCCAGGTGTTACTTGATCGTCTACTAGCCGCCCAAGCTAGCGGCTCCCGCTAGCCGCTAGCCGCCCGAGCTAGCGGCTCCCACCGCCCGTTCTCCTTTTCTCCTCTCTCGGTCTCTTCCAGGCTCAGTCTTTCGTCAAGGCTCATAAAACGCCGACTATAACTTCAAAACTTTGATATTTTAGAGGGAAACAAGCCGATATAAACACAACAGATCGAGATCTGCACAACTCGTGATGTCACACTCACGAAGAAGGATTCCCCCGATTTCCTCGGCTGGAGATTCAAAATTCATTCATATGAATATGAAGTCACACCTAACCAATATATTTTCTCCATTTCAATATGGCGGCGAGTTTTGAACTTTTTCACTTTCGACAGTACTGATTTCTGATGATTTACAGAGTTTATCCTCCACTTCCTGCAGTTCAACAAGCCACTTTGGGTTCAGAGTCATATAAAACTGTTTCCATGACCGTGTTTCTTGTTCCCAGGTTTCCATGGCACCCTTTCACTGAGATTATACCCTTTTTTTCCCCTGCACAGTGCAGGACATTTATACGAATACTTCCTTGTAATTTGGACTAATTCTTAAAGGCATAAAGGAACATGGGACAAATGTGCGACCGTTCAAATCTGCAAACACTGAAAAGGTACAAATCTTCATTTGGTGACGCAATTGGTCGCCATGGCGCTGAAGAGGCCAAATCTGACTTCCAGTTTTAAGTGAGTGTAACGAACAGGAAGCTCGTTCCTTTATTTTGATGCACTCACAGCACTTTAAAAGGTTTATCAGCACTTTAAGAAGCACACAGCAGTTTAACGTAAAGATATTTGCACATATATAAATGAATTTGCACACAATTGTTGTTTTAACTTATTTATTGCGTCTTCTGTTGTCGATAGGTCGATTGTCTTCCACCTGAACCAAGAGGAGGAGCAAGAGGGGGGGTTGCACATAGTTTTAGTAGGGTTTAGGATTTAATTTACTATCTAGGTGTTTGGTTTTACAGGTGTTGGTTAATAAGAGTTTTGTTTCATTAAGTTATAGTCGGGGTTTTGGTTTAGAGGATTTTAACTTGGTTTTTAGACACTAATGTTAACTTTTATTACCTATGGAGTTTTTAATGGTTCCAGCCAGTTCAGGGAAGTGTATTTAAGGCGTTTTTTTTACATCATTCACTGTTCTGCTGCTGGAGAAGCCACACTCCTCAATCCTCCACTGCATTTTTAGCACTTTGTAAGTTTTTATCCCCCGCCGTGGCTGATAGGCCCCAAAGGGGGATCTTGAAACAGTCTCCGTACGTCCGTCCGTTCGAACGTTTCTACCTATATCTCGGCAACCCCTGGGCCCACAGTGACCAAACTTCACATGTGGATACATCTCAGAGGGGGAAGGGATACTATGGTGACCTTGACCTAATCTGCATATTAAGTAGGTCACAGGGTCACGAAGTGCTTAAAAACACATTTTGGGCTCTGGAGGCCTAGGTTTTTGAGCTAGGGCTCTGAAATTTTATACACACATGATACACACTCCAGGGATAACCTCCAGTACACCAAGTGACCTGACCTTGACCTTGAAGATTGGTAGGGTCTGAAGTTTTGCTCGTCATGGTTGCACAATACATGTATTTTCATATAAACATTTCTCCTCATTTCTCAGCAGTTCCTGGGCCCACAGTCACCAAACTTCACACATGGACACTCCACCTGGGGAGAAGGGGCACCATGGTGACCATGACCTAATTTGCATATCAGGTCACAGGGTCACTAAGTGCATAAAAACACCTTTTGGGCTCTGGAGACGTATTTTGACATAGCTTATGAAGAAGACTCTACATAATTAACTCTACATAAAACATCAGATTCTACATAATTATCTACTAAGACCCATGGAACACCCTCTAGTGTACCAAGTGTGCTGCCTTAGAGCTGGCTTTGTGAGAAAATATAAAGCCCTCCGGCGGGGGATTAGCCCAGCAACGGCCTTCTTGTTTTGGGCACTTGTGAAAATAAAAGAAAGAAAGAAAGATGTGGACCGCCAACAGAGCTGACTCCTCACTGATTTCACTCACTGCTCAAACCGCTCGTCAGCTACTCTGAGGCCATGTCGGAGATCCGAGGCCTAACAAATAGAATGGAAATAAATTGGGGGAAAAGTCTTATATTTGCCTCCCTTTTGAGTTTTGCGGCCGACTGTAACGTTTGCTATAAGTACGATCCGGTGGCTTGATTCTTCGTCCACTCGCAGATGCATTAGTCATGTTTCTTGGCCATATTTGAAAGATTAAAAATCAAAAGAGAGAGAGAGAAAAGAAGCATGTGACACTGCCGTGAACACATTAGTGGGCTGCCTTTGAGCGACGACGCCACTCGAAGCAAATGTCCCTGGTTTAATCTCCGTCCGTCCTGGAAGGTTACGAAGGCTTTTATTCCCGCGAAGAGAAATGCGCCTTTTTTAAAGTAGTTTTTAGTGAAGAAAGAAGGCAGTGCGCCGCTTGGAGTAAATCCAATAGCCATTATAAGCAGCAGTAAACTATTGGCATTGGATTATAATGTTGAACCAGCCGTCCTGCTCCCAGGCTGACTTTCTGAATTAAACTGGCAACGCTTTCGCCTCTCAGAACTTCACGTGTTGGACAAAAAAAAAAAAAAACACGACAAAACCTTCAATAATGTGAAGAAATTCAACACAATCTTAGAAACTTGAGGGTTTTAGGTCAGTTACAGCAAGTTAGCTCACAGTTGAACTACCATTTTATGCGCTGAATATCAGTTAATATCAGTCAATATCAGTCATTTAAAAAGTTCTGGATGATGAAAGGATCAAAGCATGAATTGGTACTTTTATCTCCTCTTACCGGGTCAAATAAATACGGTACATATATACACACAAAACAAATACAGACATATACATTTTATATTCATACACACCCATGCAAACTTACATTTTTTTATTTTATTTTTTGCAATATAACACTAACAGACAAATATTTTGAGATGAATTTTAAGGAAAGTTGCTGCTGAACAATTAATTACAAAAAAAAATGCTGGCTTGTTGAACACAGACAAATATTGTGGGCGTATTTGTAGTTTTATTTCTTATTTATGTATGTATTTATTTTGCATTGAGTACAACACGTCTGTGTAAGAAAAGCCTATTCTTCTCATTTCTTTGTTGAGTTGATTTTAATGGTTCGATTAGTATACTGTTGTTTTTTTTATTTCCTGTGCAAAGTATTTTATTTTACTTCCAATAAGCTTTGTGTTTATTGGAGTTGCTGCTGCGGCACGATGGTGTAACATGAGTTCACTGCATCCAACCTGCAAACAGGATATTTATTATCCAAACAATTAAATTTAATGGGGCAACGCAGGGATGCATTAATCCCACTTTTACCAAGGATGAGTGCAAGTATGAACCTTTAGTACTTAGTACACAGTGAGTACATTGGAGCAACGAGTACACATGCAGTATTGGACCCAACACTGGTATCAATATGGTTTCTTCTACATTTGTAGATTGTTAAATATGGTCAAAGTAAGGTGGGTCCTTTCAAAATAAAGCTTGAATATCACTTCATGTGGACTCTGATATATGAATCATTCATTTTGAATTTAACAATCAACCTGTTAGTTGTTTTTTGGTTTTGTTTTTTATAACCGAAGAAATCTCAACAACCATTTTAATTCAAATGCATCAAATTAGGATGACAGACATTGGCGGTGAATTACAACTTGTTTATTTTGCAAACTGAAGAGGTGGACAGATTGATTTTTTTTTATTTTTTTTTGGACAACGTGTCTGAAAGGCGATGTAAGCAAAGAATTTAGCTAATCTGCAGACGAGGTTCACCGCGGTTTCAGTAGATACTCGTCTAAATTGGGATATTACGCAACCTTCTGCGTTTTGAAGTGAGGTTTTTTGGGGGGGGATGGGGGGGAGAGGGGGGCGATAGGAGGGGGGGGGGCGTGTTTTCTTGCACATTAAGTGGAGCACCATGTCAGTGGAAAGGAGGAACTGTGGATGTGCTGCTTCTCCTTTCATCTCAGCCGCCATCAGGACTCTTACAACATGTGGCTGGAGATCTTAATTTAATGTTATGTAACTGAGACGTTGCTCTTGGAGTTCTGCTGAGCGTCGTAAAGGAATAAAATAGATCTTTCTTCAAAAGTAAGGGCGCAGGAGTGAGCATGCAAAAATGTGTGATCCAGCTTTTCATCTTCAAAGACAACAAAGAGTGACACGTGTTCACGAACACTTCCAGAGACACCGTACCCCCTTTGACTAAGTTTGTCCTTTCAGAGACACTGTACCCCCCTTTGACTAAGTTTGTCCTTTCAGAGACACCGTACCCCCCTTGATTAAGTTTGTCCTTCCAGAGACACCGTACCCCCCACTGTTGTTGAGAGAAGCTAAAGCTAATGGAGGACACCCACCCGTACCAGAGCTTTATTGAGTTTTATTTTGAAATCGGCCTAAAATATAAAGACATTCAAGCAGTACTTGACAAGGACATTGTGAGATCCCGAGAAAGTTTTTTTTTTTTTTTCTACATGTCCTTCGGGGGCTCGGTATAAACTACTTCAATGTGATTAAAAAAAGTTTGAAAAAGCACCAACTGCACCCTTGGTACAATGCAGTCAAACCAGGACTGTCTCTCAGACTGTCTCTCAGATTGTCTCTCAGACTGTCACTCAGATTGTCTCTCAGATTGTCTCTCAGACTGTCTCTCAGGCTGTCTCTCAGATTGTCTCTCAGGCTGTCTCTCAGATTGTCTCTCAGGCTATCTCTCTGATTGTCTCTCAGGCTGTCTCTCAGATTGTCTCTCAGGCTGTGTCTCAAATTGTCTCTCAGACCGTCTCTCAGATGTCTCTCAGACTGTCTCTCAAGCTGTCTCTCAGATTGTCTCTCAGGCTGTCTCTCAGACTGTCTCTCAGACTGTCTCTCAGATTGTCTCTCAGGCTGTCTCTCAGGCTGTCTCTCAGACTGTCTCTCAAGCTGTCTCTCAGACTGTCTCTCAGATTGTCTCTCAGATTGTCTCTCAAGCTGTCTCTCAAGCTGTCTCTCAAGCTGTTTCTCAGGCTGTCTCTCAGACTGTCTCAGATGTCTCTCAGGCTGTCTCTCAGACTGTCTCTCAGACTGTCTCAGACTGTCTCAGATGTCTCTCAGACTGTCTCTCAGACTGTCTCAGATGTCTCTCAGGCTGTCTCTCAGATGTCTCTCAGGCTGTCTCTCAGACCGTCTCTCAGACTACCAGACAGACATGATTTCCTCCACCTTGGGGACATAGAAGTGTCCGGAACGCCCCGATTCAGTGCTTCAGAAAGCTGAGGACGTCGTCTTGGCAATGCAGTGTCTCATATTTCTAAGAAGCTCAATACATCAAACGTTTCACAGGCAAATAGAACGAAACTCAAACAATTAATTCCAAGACTCACATCGATGCAAGACGGACGTTTTGGGTGAACAAGAGACTTCCTGTGTCTCCAAAAGTCTATAATGGAAGACCGACAAGTACTAATTCAGGATGGTTTTACAAGAACTCTACTCTATTCTATTCTATTCTATTCTATTCTATTCTATTCTATTCTATTCTCTATATGTGTGTCCTGATGTCTCCACTCTACTTTGTCTCCAAGGCTTGCCAATTTGATGCAGGACGTAGCTTTTGCTCAAATGTCCTCACATTGTAAATAGAATTAACTAAAGTCCCTTTCTTCATGCCGAAATCATCTTGACTTGGTTTTTTGTTTTTTTGTGTTTGACTTCTTCCTACTTTGCCCTGAGGGGGTATTCAGTTTGAAACCGTGGGAACAAATGAGGCACTTGTGACTCACCGCCATTTATTTCACGATTATTTATTATTAGGAAAGCGTCCGACCGGAGGCCGGTCCTGGTTTACCAAGACCAGGACGAGACGTTCCGGTGGGTTCTGTCGTTCCTGTGTTTGGCCATACGGAGTGTTGAGACGCTGCTCAAGTTTCTTGAATTACCACTGTAATTCATTTTCCCGGTTTGTTACTCGGGAAAGCCGACGCTCTCAGATTAATAAGGTTTCCCCACATAAAGCCGGAGTGATTAGATTAGAGCCGCTTAAAGAGAATTATCCCTAATTGACAGATTTCTGATGATTGCGTTTGGTGAGACTGGCCCATCTCATTTATATTTACTGGGACCAATTCAGCCAGAGCTGATTATTCCGGCAGCGGATGTGATCTGCATATTAATCTGAAGGAATATTTTTTTTATTTTGTATTTTGTATTTTTTTTTTTTTTTTTTTAAGCCCCCCGCATTCTTTGCCGCTAATGTATTCTTCGCTGTAAATACCTCCAGGAGTAGCAACACTGCCACTGATAAATAATGCAGCGCTGATAAATGAAGCGGCGTGCACCTCGCCGCGCGAAACACCAGGCCTCGTCGGGGGGGGGGGGGGGAGGGGGTGGGGGGGGGAATGCGTGCGAAGGCATCACACAGTTGTGTGTGATTAAAAACGCTGCATATGCTTGTTGCCGTGCCGACGACACTTGTCACAACCGGCAACCTTTGTGAGGTTCTGCTTCCCCCGACACAACAGCTGTGGCAAATTACACACGTGCACGCACAGACGCACACGTGCACGCACGTTTTGGGTCCTAGCCCACATTTCTGCTCGCGTACGGGCGTCCTCCCGACGCCACGTCAGGAAAACACGCCGCAACCTCAAACCACATCAGGTATTTAAAGGTCGTCGTTTTTTTCTTTTTTTCTTTTTTTCAATTTGAAAATTTTATTTCGCTTAACTTCAAATAGTTTGCTTGATTTAGGACGGTTAATTTATTCGACTGCTTAGAGGAAACGTTTTAAGATTCCAGGACGTGAGTTTTAATTAAAGTGAATGAAGTTTTTATTTCGCAGTCGTTACAATTCAACACAGTCGTATTATGGTGTTTTTCACAGAGGAAATACTACAAACAAGCAGAGGAGACTTTCTGCAGAATGGGATTCAGAGGTGGAGACGATTTTTTTTTTTAAATCATTAAAATGGTTTAAAATCATTTGCGTAGAATATATTGACACATATTTGAGGTGAAATGAAGCTGGACATCAACTTCCTTCCAGTTTGTTTTTGAGGCAACCACCAAAAAAAACACCAAAAAAAACTGCTTGAGTTTAGAAAGATGACTGAATGAGACAATAAAAGTCTGGATCGTATGCATGAACCACATGACGCCATCAAAACGAAGCGAAACCAGCAGTTTATTGAAATATAGCAGAGGATGTCCACCGCGTCTCGTCTTCATGTCGGGAAGATAATAGGCAGATAAAACCCACAAAAAATCTCATCAAACATAAAACTGAGATGCTTTCATGAGAGGAGAAGTGTTGTGTCTCCGGGGGTCCAGATACCTGGCAGTGGATCCGGAACACATTGAATTAACAGGGTCAGAGTGAGCACCGCAGGGGGGGGGGCTACTTCAACTGGCTCCGTTCAGATGTCCTACTTTTCTCAACGACTTGGAGCCCGAAGGTTGTTCTTAATCCACATCCAGGTCGAATGTGTAGACCAGGGGTGTCCAACATGCGGCCCGGGGGCCAGAAGCGGCCCGCCAGAGGATCTAATCCGGCCGCCATGTGATTTTTTTTTTTTTTTTTTTTTTAAGTATAAATATGGAAACTGACAGAGGCTGATCTAAAAACACTCGATCGGCAAAAATGGCATTCAAAACCGCCCTTTGGTCAGAATTAATCAATGCATCTGTGGGGGTCACATGACGCAACACCTTTCACAATAAAGGTGTCCAATTTATGGAAATAAATCTAGTTTTTCTCTTTCTGCAGCCAGTTGCATCATTTATTTCCGGGATTTTTAGGCCTTTTGAGGGTTAAAGTATTTATCATTAATTACAGAAAGAATTTACAAAATGTTCCTGAATCTAAAATCACACTTTAGTAAAAGTAATCCTTATACTTATATAGACTATAGTGGCACCATCTATACCAGGGGTGTCAAACATGCGGCCAGAGGATCTAGTCCGGCCGCCAGGGGATTTTTATGTGTTTTTTTTAAAAGTATAAATATGAAAACTGACAGAGGCTGATCTAAAAACACTAGATCGGCAAAAATGACATTGAAAAGCCGCCCTTGGTCAGAATTTATTAATGCATCTGTGGAGGTCGCATGACGCAACACCTTTCACAATAAAGGTGTCCAATTTATGTGAAGTGATACTTTAGACACGTAAAGTCAAAAAATATTTCCAGATGATGACAAATTGTTTTAATCCTGAATAAAAATACGATATCCAGATACAGGTGACTGACGCATAGGCTCCGCCCACAATGGCCACGGAGAAGGATTCCCCCGATTTCGTCGGCTGGAGATTCAAAATTCAAATAACTTTGCTATGCGACAACAGTGGTGGGGCAGAGTCGGAGGAACCTTACAAGTAGAACCCCAACTATCGTTTTTTGCAAAGTAGTGTTTTACATTTCACTAGGACTTAAAATCTGCATGAAGACCGTCTGATAAAGATTATTTAGTGTGTCACCACTGACACCGCTGCCGTTTTGTGGGACCGTATGAAGACGTCTGTTTGTGTCCACGGCGACCGGGACGGAGCGCGCTAGTCCTCCACAAGAAGCACTTCCTTCCACCCTCCCGCCTGCTCACAGACGCTGTTCCCACTCGAGCCTTTCGCTCAAATAAATTTTTCTCCAATGTGGCGCCAGATGGACTCGTGTGACATTGGGAGAGACGCGGGAAGCGTCAACGTGCGCCGCTGATATCATGAACGGCAAACGGGAGCCGACGGCGTTCACACTGTCTTGGCACCGAGAGGTGATTTGCAATAAACCGCGCGCTCCTGCTCTAATGACGAGAAAGGAAACGTTCCCGTTGTCTTTGTAAAATAAAAGATAAGTATACGTGTTAGGTGGAACGGGGGCTCCCGCTCTTTCCTCTTGAGAAATATGTAGAAGTGGTTTCCTACGGTAACAAATCACACCGTCAGGCGACTTTAAACCATTAAAATCCACCGAATTCATTCCTACTGAAAGTAGTTTACTTTACCTTTCAACTCTTGACACAAGATGACAAACCTTCTGCATTTCGGTCTTTATAAAACGTCCCAAACGCTCTTGTTCACGCTGTTGGAACAAGACGGGTGTCAGATATTCCGTCATGAGCTCACTTAACCCTTCGAGGCCCGGTCCCGAGGACCCGCCGGGCCTTTTGACCCCCCCCCCCCCCCCCCTTGTTGCTCGTTTTACGTCTCGTTTGGCTTAAACTGCCAGGCGTGTGAAAGTGATCGAATCACAATCGTGGTAAAAATCCCTTCACAAGTCGCATCCCAACAGGAAGTCGCTTGAGGAAAGAGGTGGGTGTGAAGACGTCCCAGTAAAATCTGACCAGATGCTTGAGTGACCCTGTTGAGTGGACGTATGAGGAGGGCGGGACAACGTGCTGGAGGTCCAACGCTCCTGCTCACACATTTAAAGAAGCTGATTGGTCCACCGTTTCAAAAGGCGAAAAAAAAAAGTATTTCCGTCGTACCCATGAAGCGTTTCCACAGCTGTTTCCTGCCACTTCATTCTTTCGGCTGCTGGCGAACGGAGGGATGTGAGACCTGGATGCCGAGGACCTGCTGGAGATAATACATCACCAGCTTGAACTTGCCACGACGCGAAAATCGTTGTTTAATTCCGACACTTAACATCCGACAGATTTTCTCTCGGTAGTATTTTTTTTCAAATAAAACCAATAACCCCTCCACTCAGCGGCTCAGGCCGTCATTATTATGTGACTGACCGCCTCTTACTGTCAGAACAACGTTTTTCCCGTTGAAACGGGGAAACTGCCTTTATTATCCCCCGCCGTGGCTGATAGGCCCCGAAGGGGGATCTTGAAACAGTCTCCGTACGTACGTCCATTCGTCCGTTCGAACGTTTCTACCTATATCTCGGCAACCCCTGGGCCCACAGTGACCAAACTTCACATGTGGATACATCTAAGAGGGGGAAGGGATACTATGGTGACCTTGACCTAATTTGCATATTAAGTAGGTCACAGGGTCACGAAGTGCTTAAAAACACATTTTGGGCTCCTAGGTTTTTGAGCTAGGGCTCTGAAATTGTATACACACATGATACACACTCCAGGGATAACCTCCAGTACACCAAGTGACCTTGACCTTGACCTTGAAGATCGGTAGGGTCTGAAGTTTGCTCGTCATGGTTGCACAATACATGTATTTTCATATAAACATTTCTCCTCATTTCTCAGCAGTTCCTGGGCCCACAGTCACCAAACTTCACACATGGACACTCCACCTGGGGAGAAGGGGCACCATGGTGACCAGGACCTAATTTGCATATCAGGTCACAGGGTCACTAAGTGCATAAAAAACACCTTTTGGGCTCTGGAGACGTATTTTGACATAGCTTATGAAGAAGACCTTTCAGATTCTACATAATTATCTACTAGGACCCATGGAACACCCTCTAGTGTACCAAGTGTGCTGCCTTAGAGCTGGCTTTGTGAGAAAATATAAAGCCCTCCGGCGGGGGATTAGCCGAGCAACGGCCTTCTTGTTATTCTACCTGTCGCGGCGGCCAGACACGACCGGGGAGGGAAAGAGAGAGCGGCCTTGTTGGCGTACAACGTAGAACAAGTCGCCTCACAGATCCAAACACTTGAAAACCAACAGCGGTTACACAACCAGACGAAAACACTTACAAGACAAACAAATACAGGTACACCGGGTAATAATCCAAACAAGCCCAAGCCCAATGTTGAGGTTAAGATCTCTGCTTTTTTTAAATATATATAAGACAATCTCTTGCTTTGTCCATTTTCTCCGTGCACTGGGATGAAGGCTCTTTGGCATGAAAGAGTTTTGAAGTGCTTCTCAAATGTTTTCGAGGAGGTCCGCGGCAAGAAGCCCGACTGCTTAAGCGAATCACAACGGCATTTATGGACTGAGGAACAATATCTAATGACATGAGAGCTCTGCTTTTGGCCAGAAAGTCTGTGATTCCTGTGTGCCAGAACCGAGGAGGTGAGAAAAATATACAGGGAAACTCCTGTTTTATTGTCTCGCGTCGTCCCGGACGTTCAGTTCTGAGCGTGTGTGTTTTGTCCAGGTACTCAAGTTTTCTTCCGTGCTTGCAAAACTGCAACGAGACATGAAGTATTTGTGACCCTGCCGGGCCGGCCGGCTCTTCTGGCCTCCTGCTGGGAAGGCGATTCGCTCCTGACGATCTCTTCGTGACTCCACCTTCCTCCAATCAGAGTTTATTTTTATCCCCTGCCGTGGCTGATAGGCCCCGAAGGGGGATCTTGAAACAGTCTCCGTACGTACGTTCGTACGTACGTCCGTTCGAACGTTTCTACCTATATCTCGGCAACGCCTGGGCCCACAGTGACCAAACTTCACATGTGGATACATCTAAGAGGGGGAAGGGATACTATGGTGACCTTGACCTAATTTGCATATTAAGTAGGTCACAGGGTCATGAAGTGCTTAAAAACACATTTTGGGCTCTGGAGGCCTAGGTTTTTGAGCTAGGGCTCTGAAATTTTATACACACCTACTAGTACTCTGGGGACACCCTTCAGCATACCAAGTGACCTCACCTTGACCTTGACCTTGAAGATTGGTAGGGTCTGAAGTTTGCTCGTCATGGTTGCACAATACATGTATTTTCATATAAACATTTCTCCTCCTTTCTCAGCAGTTCCTGGGCCCACAGTCACCAAACTTCACACATGGACACTCCACCTGGGGAGAAGGGGCACCATGGTGACCAGGACCTAATTTGCATATCAGGTCACAGGGTCACTAAGTGCATAAAAAACACCTTTTGGGCTCTGGAGACGTATTTTGACATAGCTTATGAAGAAGACCTTTCAGATTCTACATAATTATCTACTAGGACCCATGGAACACCCTCTAGTGTACCAAGTGTGCTGCCTTAGAGCTGGCTTTGTGAGAAAATATAAAGCCCTCCGGCGGGGGATTAGCCGAGCAACGGCCTTCTTGTTATTCTACCTGTCGCGGCGGCCAGACACGACCGGGGAGGGAAAGAGAGAGCGGCCTTGTTGGCGTACAACGTAGAACAAGTCGCCTCACAGATCCAAACACTTGAAAACCAACAGCGGTTACACAACCAGACGAAAACACTTACAAGACAAACAAATACAGGTACACCGGGTAATAATCCAAACAAGCCCAAGCCCAATGTTGAGGTTAAGATCTCTGCTTTTTTTAAATATATATAAGACAATCTCTTGCTTTGTCCATTTTCTCCGTGCACTGGGATGAAGGCTCTTTGGCATGAAAGAGTTTTGAAGTGCTTCTCAAATGTTTTCGAGGAGGTCCGCGGCAAGAAGCCCGACTGCTTAAGCGAATCACAACGGCATTTATGGACTGAGGAACAATATCTAATGACATGAGAGCTCTGCTTTTGGCCAGAAAGTCTGTGATTCCTGTGTGCCAGAACCGAGGAGGTGAGAAAAATATACAGGGAAACTCCTGTTTTATTGTCTCGCGTCGTCCCGGACGTTCAGTTCTGAGCGTGTGTGTTTTGTCCAGGTACTCAAGTTTTCTTCCGTGCTTGCAAAACTGCAACGAGACATGAAGTATTTGTGACCCTGCCGGGCCGGCCGGCTCTTCTGGCCTCCTGCTGGGAAGGCGATTCGCTCCTGACGATCTCTTCGTGACTCCACCTTCCTCCAATCAGAGTTTATTTTTATCCCCTGCCGTGGCTGATAGGCCCCGAAGGGGGATCTTGAAACAGTCTCCGTACGTACGTTCGTACGTACGTCCGTTCGAACGTTTCTACCTATATCTCGGCAACGCCTGGGCCCACAGTGACCAAACTTCACATGTGGATACATCTAAGAGGGGGAAGGGATACTATGGTGACCTTGACCTAATTTGCATATTAAGTAGGTCACAGGGTCATGAAGTGCTTAAAAACACATTTTGGGCTCTGGAGGCCTAGGTTTTTGAGCTAGGGCTCTGAAATTTTATACACACCTACTAGTACTCTGGGGACACCCTTCAGCATACCAAGTGACCTCACCTTGACCTTGACCTTGAAGATTGGTAGGGTCTGAAGTTTGCTCGTCATGGTTGCACAATACATGTATTTTCATATAAACATTTCTCCTCCTTTCTCAGCAGTTCCTGGGCCCACAGTCACCAAACTTCACACATGGACACTCCACCTGGGGAGAAGGGGCACCATGGTGACCAGGACCTAATTTGCATATCAGGTCACAGGGTCACTAAGTGCATAAAAAACACCTTTTGGGCTCTGGAGACGTATTTTGACATAGCTTATGAAGAAGACCTTTCAGATTCTACATAATTATCTACTAGGACCCATGGAACACCCTCTAGTGTACCAAGTGTGCTGCCTTAGAGCTGGCTTTGTGAGAAAATATAAAGCCCTCCGGCGGGGGATTAGCCGAGCAACGGCCTTCTTGTTATTCTACCTGTCGCGGCGGCCAGACACGACCGGGGAGGGAAAGAGAGAGCGGCCTTGTTGGCGTACAACGTAGAACAAGTCGCCTCACAGATCCAAACACTTGAAAACCAACAGCGGTTACACAACCAGACGAAAACACTTACAAGACAAACAAATACAGGTACACCGGGTAATAATCCAAACAAGCCCAAGCCCAATGTTGAGGTTAAGATCTCTGCTTTTTTTAAATATATATAAGACAATCTCTTGCTTTGTCCATTTTCTCCGTGCACTGGGATGAAGGCTCTTTGGCATGAAAGAGTTTTGAAGTGCTTCTCAAATGTTTTCGAGGAGGTCCACGGCAAGAAGCCCGACTGCTTAAGCGAATCACAACGGCATTTATGGACTGAGGAACAATATCTAATGACATGAGAGCTCTGCTTTTGGCCAGAAAGTCTGTGATTCCTGTGTGCCAGAACCGAGGAGGTGAGAAAAATATACAGGGAAACTCCTGTTTTATTGTCTCGCGTCGTCCCGGACGTTCAGTTCTGAGCGTGTGTGTTTTGTCCAGGTACTCAAGTTTTCTTCCGTGCTTGCAAAACTGCAACGAGACATGAAGTATTTGTGACCCTGCCGGGCCGGCCGGCTCTTCTGGCCTCCTGCTGGGAAGGCGATTCGCTCCTGACGATCTCTTCGTGACTCCACCTTCCTCCAATCAGAGTTTATTTTTATCCCCTGCCGTGGCTGATAGGCCCCGAAGGGGGATCTTGAAACAGTCTCCGTACGTACGTTCGTACGTACGTCCGTTCGAACGTTTCTACCTATATCTCGGCAACCCCTGGGCCCACAGTGACCAAACTTCACATGTGGATACATCTAAGAGGGGGAAGGGATACTATGGTGACCTTGACCTAATTTGCATATTAAGTAGGTCACAGGGTCATGAAGTGCTTAAAAACACATTTTGGGCTCTGGAGGCCTAGGTTTTTGAGCTAGGGCTCTGAAATTTTATACACACCTACTAGTACTCTGGGGACACCCTTCAGCATACCAAGTGACCTCACCTTGACCTTGACCTTGAAGATTGGTAGGGTCTGAAGTTTGCTCGTCATGGTTGCACAATACATGTATTTTCATATAAACATTTCTCCTCCTTTCTCAGCAGTTCCTGGGCCCACAGTCACCAAACTTCACACATGGACACTCCACCTGGGGAGAAGGGGCACCATGGTGACCAGGACCTAATTTGCATATCAGGTCACAGGGTCACTAAGTGCATAAAAACACCTTTTGGGCTCTGGAGACGTATTTTGACATAGCTTATGAAGAAGACCTTTCAGATTCTACATAATTATCTACTAGGACCCATGGAACACCCTCTAGTGTACCAAGTGTGCTGCCTTAGAGCTGCTTTGTGAGAAAATATAAAGCCCTCCGGCGGGGGATTAGCCCAGCAACGGCCTTCTTGTTATTCTACCTGTCGCGGCGGCCAGACACGACCGGGGAGGGAAAGAGAGAGCGGCCTTGTTGGCGTACAACGTAGAACAAGTCGCCTCACAGATCCAAACACTTGAAAACCAACAGCGGTTACACAACCAGACGAAAACACTTACAAGACAAACAAATACAGGTACACCGGGTAATAATCCAAACAAGCCCAAGCCCAATGTTGAGGTTAAGATCTCTGCTTTTTTTAAATATATATAAGACAATCTCTTGCTTTGTCCATTTTCTCCGTGCACTGGGATGAAGGCTCTTTGGCATGAAAGAGTTTTGAAGTGCTTCTCAAATGTTTTCGAGGAGGTCCGCGGCAAGAAGCCCGACTGCTTAAGCGAATCACAACGGCATTTATGGACTGAGGAACAATATCTAATGACATGAGAGCTCTGCTTTTGGCCAGAAAGTCTGTGATTCCTGTGTGCCAGAACCGAGGAGGTGAGAAAAATATACAGGGAAACTCCTGTTTTATTGTCTCGCGTCGTCCCGGACGTTCAGTTCTGAGCGTGTGTGTTTTGTCCAGGTACTTTTCTTCCGTGGTTGCAAAACTGCAATGAGACATGAAGTATTTGTGAGTCTGCCGGCAAAGAGCTGTCCGGCCCGTGAAGGCGTTTCGCTCCTGACGATCTCTTCGTGACTCCACCTTCCTCCAATCAGAGGTTTTTTTTATTTCGCAGCAGCTTATTTCCATAATATACGTGTGTGAAACCATCCAAATAATGAATTATAGTGGGGAGGACCGCCGTGATTGTGGATTCCCTCGATGCCCCGGGGCCTGTCGCTTGTCTGTCCACCAGTACAATTAATTCAGATGTCTTATTAAAGTATGTCTACGTTTTAGAGACGCCCAATCAGAGTGGCGCCGTTGGGCTAAAGAGTTCACGGCAGACGTCGCTGTACGGGAAGAAGAACGCAGCAAAACTCGTCGTCTCCCGATCGGAATGTCGCAGGTTCAATTCCCGTCTCCCCCCCTGTCCACGCATCAAAGTGTCCTTGAGCTAAAAAATCATTTGCTCTCACAGCCGACAGTGTGTTGTAGAGTAATCATGTATAAATACTCTTCGCCTCTTAAATCTCTTCGGGATTTAACTCTTAAAACACAAAATCAAATCACGGAAACAAATAGTACAATTTGACCCCTTTTGCACAATAATGTATGTTTAAAAAAAAAAACTACAGTCATTTATAAAATACTCTCAAGTCATTCTGGCTCATTTCTACTCCAATATAATCACTTTCATCAGCAATGAGTGAAAGAAAAAAGCTTCAGAAAGCCAATAATAGTCGAGCCCAGAACTAAATCATTCCCATAGAATCTAAATAATGATTCCATTTTTAATCTCCACAACACACAACAACCCTGATGCAGTGTTTGTTTTCCGCCAGAACATACAAGACGACATTTTGATGCATTACGCCGTCATTTGCCTTCTGCTCGTGTCGAGGTGAATTATTAAACAGGGACTATTTTTCATTGTGAATTTATGATCGTTTAGCGGCGAACACGTCGGAGGTATTTATTTTCTCCCGCGTTGATTTGGACTGGGTGTTAATGTGGTGGGATGAAATATTCATGGTGACATTTTCACAGTGACTGGCGGTTCGGGGGGGGACCCGATGGTTCGGAAGGGACCTGGTGGTTCGGGGGGGACCCGGTGGTTCGGAGGGGACCTGGTGGTTCGGGGGGGGACCAGGTGGGTTCGGGGGGGACCCGGGAGGACCCACCTTCCTCCATCTTCCTCCAGATTCCTTCAGCTCTTCTGCTTCCTCCAGCTTCCTCCATCTTCCTCCATCTTCCTCCATCTTCCTCCACGTTCCTCCATCTTCCTCCACGTTCCTCCAGCTTCCTCCAGCTTCCTCCATCTTCCTCCATCTTCCTCCACCTTCCTCCAGCTTCCTCCATCTTCCTCCAGCTTCATCCAGCTTCCTCCATCTTCTTCCATCTTCCTCCACGTTCCTCCATCTTCTTCCACGTTCCTCCATCTTCTTCCACGTTCCTCCAGCTTCCTCCATCTTCATCCACCTTCCTCCAGCGCCTCTGCTTCCTCCATCTTCCTCCAGCTTCCTCCATCTTCCTCCAGCTTCCTCCATCTTCCTCCACCTTCCTCCAGCCCTTCTGCTCCCTCCATCTTCCTCCACCTTCCTCCATCTTCCTCCACCTTCCTCCAGCTCTTCTGCTTGCAGCCAAAGTCACTTCCAGCTCCAAACCAGCGAGGGGGTCTCCACAGGGGGTCCTGGACCGACCTCCGTCCTCCTCCATGTCAGATGTTCCTGGTAGACCTCTAAAAGGGGTGGTGGTGGTGGTGGTGGTGGGGGGGGGGGGGGGGCCCACACCGTTCATCCACACAGTGTTTGTTTAAACACGAGTCAACTGCTGTCGACGCATCTGGAAAAACTGTCTATGATCAAAAAGTGTTAATTGGCCGCAATCTTCTTGACGAGTTTTATATTATATCTATATCACGTTATACTAATTCTAAAGCGAATACTAAATAGTGGAATCATCACAATTTGTCAGCTCGTGTAGTTTCAGCTGGAAGTTGTTGCATTTTGACTTTGGGTGACTTTTAAATCCCGCCGTCACGCCGTTCTGTGAGGAACCCGCTGTGCCTCATACTGTGCCATCCAAATAACAATGACAAAATCCTGCAGAACGCCATCAAATACTTAAGCCGCTCACGCTGAAACAGCAGCCTCAGACTTTCTTGCGCAGGAAAAAAAAAAAAAAAGGAGCTCCATCCAGGTAACAGGATTTCCCACCGTGAACGCGCTCTTTCATTCCTTCCGCGGGGTTCGAGGCGTCTTTCTGCAGGATTCGGTGCAGGAAAGGACATCGCCTCTGCTTATTAAACCAAACCTGCACTTTAACACAGACTGAGACTGTGAAATAGAGGAGCAGTGTTTTTCAACTTTTATTGAGCCAAGGCACACTTTTGTCTTTGGAAAAATCTGGAGTCACAGCACCACCAACACCACCACCACCACCACCACCACCACCCGAAAATGTTAAAATGGTAAACTCTGTAGCCTCTATGAACAATATATAGTCATTCTCATCAAAGTTTTATCAACAGGAATCAAGTAAATACAGAAACAAAGTCCACCTCCACCACCTCCTCCACCACCACCACCTCCACCTCCACCACCACCACCTCCTCCACCACCACCACCACCTCCACCACCACCACCTCCACCACCACCACCTCCTCCACCACCACCACCTCTACCACCACCTCCACCACCACCTCTATATCACATTCTTCCTTTTCAAAAACTTCTCCATCACTGTCACTGACACAGTACTTTGATACAAGATGGTAGCAGGAGGTGGAGATGAACCACACTGACGTCTGTCACTTTACATTTCACCGGCAAAGTTCTGTGCTGCCCTCTAGTGGTGAAGAGTATTGTAAGCGATCGCGGCGTTGGTCGCTGCAGGGCATGATGGGAGTTCAGGTTATGTGTTGCCGGAGGTAATCGAGGGTTATTGTCGGGGTTGTTGTGTGTGTTGGTTTGTGTTTTTGTTCCTCGGTTCAGATTGTTCATTATTTCGTCTAGTTTGGTTTGTTGGACGTTGGTGTGAAACCAGGAGTGAGAAATGTGTTGTGTGGAGTGTCGTCCTGTTATGAAGTTCCGGTTGCGTGTTTTCATGTCAAAATAAAAGCCTCTGGTGTTCAGCTGGCAGAATAGAACCTCGACTCAGAGCAATTCTTCCGCGGCGCTCGCCACAGTATTTATACATGATTATTCTGCACACTGCTCTCACAGCTGACAGCGGCTGTGAGAGCAAATGTTTTTTTTAGAAAAAAATGTGAAATTGGATAATATCCCACGACACACCTGACGAGATCTCGCGGAAACACCAGTGTGCCGCGGCTCAGTGGTTGAAAAACCCTGCAGTGTAGGACAGGAGTCACACTGGGTGCAACGTTAACCAAACGCCTCGTTCCCCGTCCGCCGCCGGGAAACCAAGTAAGTAAGAGGTGGCGTTCGAGGAAAAAGGGACACGGGCGATGAAGATTTAGTCCCGGCCTTGTGAGGAACAACAAACGCGAGCTGAGCGTCAGAAGCAATTCAGTCCGGCGACGGAAGGCCGAGCGGAACGCAAGTGGCAATAGGGCTGAAAGGAATAGGAGGGTTGTGAGGAATTCATACGGCGATGCTGCTATCTGGTTGACCTTGCTCGGAAACGACGGGAACAAATGGTTTGCGATTCCCCCCCCCTCTCCCCTCCCCCACCTCCACCTCCACCCTCCCTACAGTCCCTCCACTCTTCCCTCCCCTCGTTGTTTACAGCACCGACCGGGACACTTAATTGGAAAAGGCGTTTTGACGCGGGATGCCATTATTTATTTTCGCTTTTCAATTCTGCCGTTTCCTCGCTCTTCATTTGTCCGTCTGCCGTCATGACATTTTCTCTCTGCAAGTCCTCCCGTCTTCGCCGTCACCACCTTTCCTCTCTTTGCCCCTCTTTCATATCCCGCGTTCACCGACACGACAGGTTTTTGGGGGGTAATGCCGAACTTTTAGTTTGTTAATCCCAGCTTGAGGTTTCAATCACGATATTCACTGGGTTATGTAACCTCTAGAATATGTGGGACAACAGGGGAGATTGAGAAATTGATGTAAAAGGTTTATATTGTCTTGTTATATTTGGAAATATAACAAGACATTAATCACCTTATTGCTGAGATAATCATGCTGCAATAACTTGTACTGATTATGAAGCAAGAAACAGGAGCTTTGAGATGTAGGACTATATAAAAAAAAAAAAAATCACATATTCGACACAATCAAAGATCTGTACGTTGTTCTTGGAAAAATTGCTGCATTTTTTTATCAGTTTTTCACACCAACTTCTCAACCGTAATTCCAATAAAAATCCTGTCTTTCTATCTGTTGAACCTTCTGGAAGCGACGCGCGAACCGGTCGTCCAAAGGTCTGTCTGTCTTGTTTCCTCCGCCCACAGCGCAGGTCCGGGCAGGCGTGATGCATACTTACTGCTATTTATTGTGGCAATACATCAAAAACAAACTTTGCTCTATTCATCACGGCGCTGCTCGTTGCTACAGGTGACCAACGGGCTGCGGAACATGCGTCCTTATCAGACGACCGGGGTTTTGTTATTCGGGGGGACGTGAGCGGGCTTGAAGGGCGTTGCTCACTTCCATTGTTATCTTCGCCAGTATTTATTTATTTATTTATTTATTTATTTATTGCTTTGTATGTATGCGTGTGTGTGTGTGTGTGTGTGTGTGTGTGTGTGTGTGTGTGTGTGTGTGTGTGTGTGTGTGTGTGTGTGTGTGTGTGTGTGTTGTAAGTTTGGTCCATGTTACTATAGCCGTTTACAATGTAACAAGTTCTCTTTTGTTGATGTCTTGCTCTTGTTGATGTCTTGCTCTTTCTTTCTGTCTTTGATGTCTCTGTCTTTGATGTCTTGAGCAGAATGAATACTGCTCAAATAAACAGGTAAATAAATAAAAATAAAGTTGATCAGGTCGAAGTCTGACCCTCCCATCATCTGCAGCAAACCCTTCATACGTTTCCCATGATCGCTGTCGACAAACCACATTTGCGTCTGTTGTTTTTTTGTTTTTTTTTCCCCAAACGTGTCCTTTTGTTTAAGTCAAAGAAGTACAAGTACATGATTAAAAAAAATTATACGTTCAATGAAACTTCTTCAAAAACCTTATAAAGCTAAAGAACAATCGTGTTTATTAATGGTATTAAAAGGTATTTGGTATTTTCTGTGCAACAGATGAGCGTGGATAACCTCAAACCTTCTAAACATGAAGATTCTAAACATTTGCATCTGTTGTTGGCTAATCACTACTTTACCTTCAGCGGCATTGTGGATTTGCACGCACTTCATTTCCTCTCGACTGAACCCCCCCCCCCCCCCCCCCCCCCCCCCCCCCTACGCCTCCTCATCCGATTTGATTTTGGCAGCGGCACCTCGACACGACACGTGTGATCGGGGACCTTTAAGAAACGGCCAAACTGCCTGGAGATCCGGGCGTCCAGCGTCTCGCTCCGCCGGCCGCCGTTCGGCTCGGCCTTGTCTTGGTCCAGCAGTTGTCACTTGTGATCTTCCTCCTGCAGTCGGTGTTCTGGGAGCAGGACGCCCGATTGGCTGCAGGCCGAGCGGTCAAGCATGCCGGCTTCCTCCAGGTTTCTCCGTCCATGTGTGTGTGTGTGTGTGTATGTGTGTGTGTGTGTGTGTGTGTGTGTGTGTGTGTGTGTGTGTGTGTGTGTGTGTGTGTAGCTATTGAGCCACAGCTTGAAGTAAAGAGTAACTGATACGGAGCAGTAAAGCAGAGGATTCTGAATGTGTGTTGTTTTTTTTTTCCAAACATCAATAATATTCACTATCCTACAAGAATTAAACAACGTTTACGCAGCAGAACGTCGTCAGTCGAACGGTGAACAGCAGGGGGCGTCGCTGTTTTCACGACATATGTCTGACCTGTCCAGGTTCGGGGAAAATAGGTTACGTGAAGCTCCAGGTATGAAGTCATTAGAGGCAGCAGATCCCCGGAGCCGCTGCTGCTTCTTCACGGCTCTCCGGTCAGACGGACTGTCACTTCAACTCAGCGTAATACATCATGACAAGGGAGAATAACGGAAGGTAATTTCTACTGTCAACAGCGAAGATGAAAAAAAAAAAAAACTGACTTCACACACACAGGAAGGAACAAACCCAATGTGATGAAAACAAATGCAACGGCGGTAAAATAAAAAAAAAGTGAATGAAAAACAGAAAGAATCTCCAACCTAGAATGGGGTTGGCTTTACTTCTAAATGACGTTCTTGTGCAGAACCTCCCGGACAAAAAACAAAAAAAACCAAAACGTTGATTATCACCTCCTGCCGGTCCAGTTTAGAAAAAGGGGGGAAAAAAAACCTTTGATCTTGACTAAATAATCCTCCATTGTGTAAAAAGTGGAGATTCAAAACATGGATTTGGTTCGTGGTTTCTTACTTCCGGGCTCACTGGCGCCCCCTACCACGAGGCCGAAGAACTGCCTGGCTCACCTACCGCCTCCTCGCTGAGGAACCGCTGAGCTTTCAATCAACACATTGAACTCATCAGAAAGACCAGTGTTTTTCAACCTTTTATGAGCGAAGGCACACTTTGATCTTTTACCACCTCCACCTTCACCACCACCACCACCACCACCACCACCACCACCACCACCAACAACAACAACAACAACAACAACAACAACAACAACAACACCTCCACCACCACCACCACCAACAACAACAACAACAACACCTCCACCACCACCACCAACAACAACAACAACAACACCTCCACCACCTCCACCTCCACCACCACCACCACCAACAACAACAACAACAACAACAACACCTCCACCACCACCACCACCAACAACAACAACAACAACAACAACACCTCCACCTCCAACAACAACAACAACAACAACACCACCACCACCACCACCACCAACAACAACAACAACAACAACACCCAAAAATGTTCAAATGTGAAACTCTGTAGCCTCTATTAACAATATAAAGTCTTTCTCATCAAAGTTTTATCAACAGGAATCAAGTAAATCCAGTGGAGATGAACCACACTGACGTCTGTCACTTTACATTTCACCGGCAAAGTTCTGTGCTGCCCTCTAGTGGTGAAGAGTATTTATACATCATTACTCTGCAACACACAGTTCACATTTTTTTTTGGAAAAAAAATGTGAAATTGGATAATTTCCCACGGCTCACCTGACGAGATCTGGAGGAAGCACCTGTGTGACTGAAAAACACTGATCTAGAGAGTCAGGGGGAATATGAAATAAATGTTTTTGAAACGTTTGTTTGAACAATCTCATTTAGGTTGTTGAAGAATCAGCCTCAGTGAATGTTTGTTTTCTTCTTCCCCATAGCTGCACAGGAACTGAGACCATTGAGTGATTTTTAACTGAAATGAAAAGGAAGACATGGTTCAAACCAGTGGATAAACATCACTACACACATAATTGTATATAATTATGAATAAAACAATGTATTTTTAACAGATCGGGGTCAGGAGGAGTAATATTTATGTATTTATTGAATATTGGGGGAGAACAATTAAATAGGTTTGACTTTTCCGCTCCTTCTTCAGACATCAAGTAGATTATGTAAGAGGTGGATAGATAGATAGATAGATAGATAGATAGATAGATAGATAGATAGATAGATAGATAGATAGATAGATAGATAGATAGATAGATAGATAGATAGATAGATAGATAGATAGATAGATAGATAGATAGATAGATAGATCTTTTCACACGTCTTGAACTAAACCATATGAATAATAATATGATCAATAATGAAACTCCTCCCACTAATGATGTAACAGTAAAGACGATCTCGCGCTCCTGGATTCTCCTGGAATTCCAGCTGCTTACAGGCTGAATGCTTGTTGCTCCTCGAGGGAAAATGTCGCAGCCGCTGGTTCCTAAGTAGACAGACCGAGTTTCTATTTAAACAATTCCCTTTGAAGTGCTTCACTTAGTTGTTTTTTTTTTTTTTTGGTATTCCATCTTTGCAGACGTGAATGTGAAACGTTTTGCTTTGTAGTTATATTGGCAGAATGAAATGTGTCGCCCTGATGAGAAGACGAACGTGTGTAACGCACACACACACACACACACACACACACACACACACACACACGCACACACACACACACACACACACACACACAGAAGGGCTCTTATATACTCATTACAGGGCACCTGCATAACTAATTAATACTGACAGCACTCTCCCTCTCAGACTCGGGGAGAAACACTCGCACACGGCAACATCAATCACAAATGGAAGCGTTTTCATTTCCATTAATTTGGCCGTGGATTAAAGCTGACCCATTTTTTGGTTAATGGCGCCTGCTTTGGACAGGAGCGATGGAGGAAACGGGGACAAACTAGATTAATGGCTATAATACACCTCCATATAAAAATAAACTGGACCTGCGGCGCCTCTCTGGTTCGGTTCCCTTTTGTTGGGAATTTTCCCAGTGAAACTGCACCCAAATCGGGAACTGGGAATATTTATGTAATTGCTATTCTCGGCGTCTGCTTAAGTAAATATTATCATCATCGGAGCAAAGCGATGACAGGAGCTGCCGCTGCATGATTGGCCAGCAGAAACTCTCCCCCCCCTTGATTGTTTTCAAAGTCGTTTTCCTCGTCGTTTCCATGACGATGAGACGTCAACAAGCCCGGGGATTTTCTGCCAAAATGTACATTCTGGAAATACGTTGTTGTTTCCGATGAGTGCGATGACGGAGTTCTATGGATCATCAGATTCTGAATTCGAATTTCTAACTCTGAATCTTTTTTACCATCGAAATCAGACTTTGAATTTGAAAAGCTGTCTAAAACATCTAAAAATATTCAGTGTGTAAAAATTCAATGTGTCTAAAAATGCATCTGCAAAAAAAAATCATCTGTAAAATAAATTCAACTGCAAAAAAAATTCAGCTGTAAAATAAATTCAGCTGCAAAAAAAAAATTTGGCTGCAAAAAAAATTCAGCTGCAAAAAAAAAATTCAGCTGCGAAAAAAATTCAGCTGCAAAAAAAATAATTCAGCTGCAAAAAAAATTCAGCTGCAAAAAAAAATTCAGCTGCAAAAAAAAATTCAGCTGCAAAAATAAAATTTGGCTGCAAAAAAAAATTCCTTCCCAAAAGCAATGACGTGTTACGGATGTACATCAGCAACTCAAACTTTTCATGTTTCCCCGTGTGGATTCTAGAAGAGGAGCTTTAAAAGTAAAAATATATAATATCAGCTGATGTGTAGTGAACATCCAGGTGAATGGAAAAAAAAAAAAAAAAAGGCACACCTCCGTGATCTACTTATATATTTAGAAAGATGTGCAATATTAGATATACTGTCTGAAAGAATTCCACAAGATTTTAAATGGGATTTTTTTTTTTTCCTTTCTTCTGTTATTTACTTTCATCTCCAGCCGCCTCGTCTGGCAACGGGGAGGCCGAGGAAACAATCTCAGGCCGTTTCGAAGCGGCGGTTTCGTCGAGTGGCCGTCAACATGAAGGGGGGGATGTGAAGCGGCGGCGCAGCGTGACGACACGAGAGTCCGAGGGAGCCGGGATGAGATCAGACGAGACTGACGGAGATGAGAATCTCAGAATTAATCAGCGACCACGGAGTCGATTCACTTCTACGATTGTGGGGGAGAGGGCGCGCCTGCAAACAGGCCGCTGCCACAATAAAAGCACGTCTGGAAGGTTTGATCCTGTGCAGAACAAAGTGGAAAACTCGTGTGTCGTATATGACTTGGGAAGTATTTACCAAAAATAAATACAAAATACATAAATGTGATCACAACGGGACCAAATGGCAGTTAAGATGTTTTATTTTATGACGTCGTCGATCTCCAACCTCAGCAGCAAGAGACGACGGGCGATGCCCACGGTTTGTAGATTTTATTTTATTTTATTTTACAATGCCGCAAAACCTCCAAGGGCAAGTGTCCCCTGAAGACAGGTGTCCTCTGTTCGGAGGGGACGGGTCACGAGGACAAATTGTAGGACCCGTTGATATTAAACGAACCAAAACTCCAAATATGTTGTGATTATTTAAAAGCACATAACTGAATCAATACAATATAAATACACATATACACGTCTATTAGATGTATATAAGATAATTATTAAATAAGATTTAATGTACTTCAGGGGCCACATACAGTCCAGTTTCATATTGAGGGACCAGACTGGTAGAATATTACTGTAATAGCTTTTAAATCTGCATTTCAAAGTTTTTCATTGGGGGAAAACACAAGTATGTAAAGAAATTCTCGATATTTTTACAAGAAGAAACAGTTTGCACCGAAAACGATTACAATTTCAACATAAAGTTAATTTCAATGACACATTCGGGTGCAAAATACAATGAAATGTCAAAATAAAACCGGTAAAATCCTCTAAAATCCTCTAAAAGCTCCTTGCTTGGTCGTCATCCAACGAGCTTCTCAGTGCAGCACCGTGCTGCGATTATCCAGATCTGAAAACTCCCGACGCCACGGCAACGTCTGAATATAAGAGTCATCGGATCCAGACCAAGTATTTTGGCCGTTTCAGTGTCGCTCAGCTTGAAGTTTTCCAGGGAAAACTCGTCCGTTGTCCACGTCAGGCAGGTCGTTGCTCATTAACGTGTGTCGACGGTTCAATATGTGTCTGTTCACAGTGACGTGTCGCCCGGTACGGGGTGTCGCTCTTACCGGGTCCCCTTTCACAGGTTCTACTGTATTCTGCTGATTGCGACATTGAGTGATTTCAGCACCATGTTGTGCTTTCAGAAACAAACACGTGCCCTCCAGGATCTTCAGCACCACGGACAGAACCACAGAGAGGCCACAGAACCATGAACGGTGCAGTGATTTCAGCACCACGGACAGAACCACAGAGAGGCTACAGAACCATGAACAGTGCGGTCCAGGGATTTCAGCACCACGGACAGAACCACAGAGGGGCTACAGAACCATGAACAGTGCAGTAGAATGATTTCAGCACCACGGACAGAACCACAGAGAGGCGACAGAACCATGAACAGTGCGGTCCAGTGATTTCAGCACCACGGACAGAACCACAGAGGGGCTACAGAACCATGAACAGTGCAGTAGAATGATTTCAGCACCACGGACAGAACCACAGAGGGGCTACAGAACCATGAACAGTGCAGTAGAATGATTTCAGCACCACGGACAGAACCACAGAGAGGCGACAGAACCATGAACAGTGCGGTCCAGGGATTTCAGCACCACGGACAGAACCACAGAGGGGCTACAGAACCATGAACAGTGCAGTAGAATGATTTCAGCACCATGGACAGAACCACAGAGGCGCTACAGAACCATGAACAGTCCAGTGATTTCAGCACCACGGACAGAACCACAGCAGCCAATCTACATCCCTTTTTTTAAAACCTGTGATAAGATTTAGAATTCTTTTAAAATGTACGCACAATGTTTTTATTTCATTTTATATCCTGTAAGACATTTTGTGCTGCATTGTTTTGTACTACAATTGATAATAATAATAATGTTTTGGTTTTATATAGCGCTTTTCTAGGCACTCAAAGATGCTTTATTATTTATTTATTATATATACACACACACACATATACATATATACATATATATACACATATATATATATATACACACATACATATACACATATACATATACATATACATATACACATGTATATGTGTGTATATACGTATATACATATATATATAAATGTAGTTTGATTGCTTCATTGACACTGTGGTCATATGCTGGAGCCATTAAGGCTGTTTACAATGTTTGTAGCGTCGACGCAGAGGCTGGGCAGTTTTAGGCTTTAGGGCATTTAAAGTAAGTACTCGTATCAGAACTCAGTACTCAAAAGTAGTGAAAGGCTAGTCGCCCTTCTTGTACTCATCCTTTAAAAAAAGGGTTATCGGCGCATCTCCAGTTCAAATACAATATCAGATGGAAATAAAATTGCGAATGATTCTTGTTTGGAGCAGCGAGATGAATTAAATTATTTCAGAAAAGGGGAAAAACAAAACAAAACCCTGACCCCGGAGGTACAACGCAGACAAAAATCACTTCTTGAATTCTGAAAATCAAGGCCTCCGTGAGATTTTTTAAATTTTTGTTTTTTCTCACCATTTTAAAAACAAGAATTCAAAACCAAATACTTTGAGCACTAAACAGAACCAAACAGCGCCGTCGTCTTGAAAGCCCAATTAACAAGTTTTTCTGGTAACCCTGACTGAGTAAATTCCCATCAGGCTGTCAAGGCCTGCTGCACTCATGGGAAGATATTAATTAAAAGTTTGAACTTTATAAAAAGCTATTTTAACTTTTGTTTCCAAACTCAACAAGAGTGCACATAATACAACAATTGCTATAATGGTGAATATTTAATACAAAAACCTCCCAGATACTTTGATTCTTCCAGAAATTTCTGACTGCAGATTTGAAAGATGGAAAAATGTACTATATTGCTTGTGATCTGTCATCGCCCTGTATGTCAGCTTCTAACGTGATGATTTCAGCTCAGCCTCCACATTGTGACCAAACTACCTTCAGTTGTGTAGCAGCCATTTGTTCTCCACTCGGACTGCAGACTTGGATTCGCTGCTCTTATGGAAACGCTATAACAGATGGAACGAGCTTCCCCGTTTCTCTTCTGTGACGTGCAGCGACAGTCAATCTGAACCCGCAAGTGAAGTTGACTTGCCGTCATAAACTTCTGTGCAAAGAATTAAAAAAAAAAAAAAAAACCCAAACTCTAATCTGTCTTTCCAGAATTCTAAATCAGAAGGCGGCTGCATGTTTTATTATGTCACCATTATCAATTCCTCTGGCATTACTGTCTCCCCCACACTCGCTTGCATTGAGTATTTGGATCCCGGGGTTTTAGTTCCTTTCCATCGAGCAACATATTTATTGTTGGAGTTGGTGTTACTGGGGTGCATGGAAATATTCTTTTTCCACCGGTTTTCAGGCAAACGCAACGTGAAGTCGCTTATCAATGGGTTGTTTTCCTTCACATATGAATCAAGATGTCATTTATCACACTGGGTTTGTGGTTTGAGGCAAGAATAAGGACAGCAGACATGGTAAGATATTAATTTCTATATCATCCTGTCATCAGTGTTGTGCCTGTCATCATTGAACTCGTTCATATTTTGCGCAAACGTGAACTGAACGTACTGTATTTCCGCCTGATGAACGTTACTGTGAACATTCTCACGGTTTAATGTAGTTGAAGAGGGTTGCCAGGTTTCCAGAGCCTCCCAGTGGAAAACCCTGTAAAAGTACACTGTAAACGGACCTTAACATGTAAGGGGCGGAAAACAGCCGATCTGGCAACCGCAGAGTCGCACCGCTGATACGTCATCAACAGGCGGCGCTTCCCGGCAAAAACAAATACAAGAGAACGACGCTGTTTCATGACTCCGCGGTTAAAACTTCGTCTTCGTATGATTACTTTGAAGAATTTTATGAAAAGGTCAGTGAGGATCCAGGTGGAGGCGTCTTGCCTTTTTGTGTGAAACTTCACCCGCCGGGTTTCAGGAAGCAACTCCAGTCAACATGGACCTGAGACGCCACATTGTAGGCACTTGGACATTTTTTTCAAAATGACTGAATAAAGCGTTCTGAAATGAAAAAAATGACACCTCATTTGTTGAAATCGGACAATCCAAACCAGAGTTGTGGTATTTTCAAGGACGCAATTATCGCTAATTAGTGGTCAGTAAAACAAAAGGAAAATGCATTAGAAAACTGTGATTTGAGCAAAAAAAAAAAAAAGTCATTTCCATTTTGAGCCCTTCATTTTACTAAATTTTAATTCATTTTATTAATATTTTAACATGAGCTACTGCCCGAAAAACAACTTGGCGATTGCTGTTGAACGGAAATTCCATGAAAACGTTCAGCTGGCGGAGGTTTTGCTGTGCATTTGTACGCATCATGTACACGTACTGCCGCAGCTTGAATGGGGATGAAAACTTCAGAGAATGAAGTTTATTCGCCATATAACGTGCCAAAACATAACTTAAGGTTGCACTTTGATGAGCAGATGCAGTATTTTGAACCTGAAACTCACCTATATTTTCGAAAATCCCAAACTTTGGCAGTCGGCGGCGTATTTACATAAAGTAAAACACCGGGAGATTCGGCATCGAGTGGCGAATCAAACATGGCGGAAAGTGATGAAGGTAATGCAGAGCTATCCGCTGCATCCGCATTTTCGTAGACCGAATCGAGCGCAGCTTTCACAGAATGATGACGTCATCGCGACGCTGGAAAACGACACGACGTTACGCGAAGATTTCCAAGTGCCTACACATTGAACCAAAGCGCGACACTTTCAAGGTAAGTGGAGCAATAAAACATCTAAAGACACACGGCGAGCCAATAATGGGCTGAATATTGCTCTTTGATGACCCGAGTTCTAGAACTCTTCTTTGGGAAAACAAGTCAGGAAACAATCGATTCAGTAAAAAAAAACTGAAAAGTGACATAAATAATGTTTAAATGTTTTGCACTTTGAGGTCCATCTTAAGTTTCCTAGCTCAGCCTGGTTCCTGCCTCGGATTGTGTTTGTGTTCCTACTAGAATTATGTCGACATCTTCTGGACTTTGTTGTTAACAGGGTTTTACTATTTCAACTTAATTTGCTTGTAGAATCTGCCTGCTATATTTTCTTTTGCACCTTAATGACTACTGTCCAGTTTGTTTCTGTTTTAATAATTCCTCATTTAAAAAGCCCCTTCAAGCAGCATGTTCCGGAGAATATGCTGTAAAATATACCAACCCTAACTATGACCTATGTCACGGTTCTCACAGCAATCAGGAGTTCTCTCAGAACACTTTATTAAGTGACGAGGCAAAGAACTCAAAACCAAAAAATGCAAAGGAAAGCAGAACTCTAACGAGACAGAACGAAAGACTATCCAGGTACTTTAAACACACGGCGAGCCAATCACGGGCTGAATATTGATCTTTTACGACTCGAGTTCTAGAACTTTTCTTTGGACAAACAAGTCAGGAAACAATCGATTCAGTAAAAAAACTGAAAAGTGACAGATAATGTCGAAATGTTTTGCACTTTGAGGTCCATTTTAAACTCTATTGGGTATGTGGACCATCTATTGGTGAGTCTATAATATATAATTTTTATTGAGAGTATTTTCGGAACAGTATCAGGGTTTGCATCCGAGGCGTGCAACTTTTCTCTGGGTCTGACGGGCAGATCGTGACATCGTCCGCAAAACCAAGACCGATGGTATGAAATGAGTTATTGATTTAATTTCTTTGGATTTGTATCTGCCTGCCGGTTCGATGTCGAGGGAGCGAATCGAGTTGGACTGAGACCCCGGCCTCGTCTTGTCCTTCTGGACGAGAGCTGTTGATTTTCACCGCGGCCGTGTCGTTTGTGCCGGAGAGACATTTCATACCCTTTATTGATGTTTATGCCGAATCGGAGTCTTCCCAGTGTTGGATATAGCAATTACCAATTAACTCAGCCAAAAGCTTCTTCAGCCTCTCAGCGGATCAGAGCTGCAGGGCGGCGCAGTTCCATGTATCTGGTGCACGATGTGAAATGTTCTTTGTTGACGTGGACGTCTGTGACTAACAAACCCTTGTTTCGTCTTCATCTGTCGGTTCTGAGCTTGTCGGTAATCTAATAGAGACGATTGAAGCGTTTATCTTGTGATCCATGTTGAGGCTCTGCAGTTTTGGCGAAGTTGCTTCTCTTTGTACGAGCTGTCATTTTGGTGATACTTCAGTTTTACTAAACTCTAATTTAAGGTACTTTTAATTCAAGGAGTATTTGGTTCTTTCCTATATTTCTTTGCACCTCCCGGTGGAAAACCATCTCTGCCTGTTTTATTTGTTTTTAATTTTCCTATTACTTTTTTTTTATTGTTATATTTGCTGTCATACAATCATTTAGTTGTTTTTTTTTTTACCCCAGTTGAACGCTTTGGTTTTATTCACAAAAAATAAGTAAACGTTATGGCTCAATTTGCACTTTAGTTGCTTTCCATTGAAAATTGTAAACGCTCCTTCATTTTGATTTTTTTTTTGGGGGGCCTCAAACTCAACAACTTTGTCCGTTACTGTCTGATATCGCGGTTCTCACTTCACCTTTCACTGATCACTGCCTGATTGCTGCAGATACTGGGTATTCTTCAATATTGTGATGTTGACACGACTGCTAACTCAGTACTTGTGGACGGATGCAGTCCTCAGCAGCACTTGTGCACTAAAGCACACTCCACAGTAATGCTGTTGTCTCTTTGGCACGCTTGACACTTTCTCAATTGCCTTTTTGGTGATTTTACATCAACATAGATGGTTTTTTTCCCAGACAGAAGTTGTGGGAATTGGCTTTTTTTCCCGCACTTTAATACAAAACACAAGTTTGAATACAATGATGGCTGTTAAACGGAGTGTTCCCACAGTGTCTCCGTCACGTTTGAAGCAGATTCTTGTCTGAAAGAAAACTGGACCTGCTGGTTTGAAAGGATTTCACAGCTCATTCACAAACATCTGCTTAACTCTTATGATGGGAAATAAGAAAACTCACAACTGCAGTTTCCTTCAAGACAACGTCGGGATATTCAGAGTCTTGACTCTCAGACGGCCGCGAATGCTCGTCTGAAACGAAATGAATATTATCTTCTTCTCCCAGAGAGCCGTCACTCGCTGGCAGTTCTGGCGTCTGCACATCTGTACAGCTGTTTACATTTCTGTCCTTCACACATCGTCTCTCTATGTTCAAACCAGATCAAAACAAATGGACACATTCAACAGTTGAGTTGAAAAGCACTATGTGAAATACAGTGTTTTGTATATATGGAAAGGTTGTTCCCTGTTCCCTTTTCCCTGTTCCATGTTCCCTGTTCCATGTTCCCTGTTCCTTTTTCCCTTTTCCCTTTTCCCAGTTCCTTTTTCCCTTTTCCCTGTTCCATGTTCCCTGTTCCCTGTTCCCTGTTCCTTTTTCCCTTTTCCCAGTTCCCTTTTCCCAGTTCCCTGTTCCCTTTTCCCTGTTCCCTGTTCCCTTTTCCCAGTTCCCTGTTCCTTTTTCCCTTTTCCCTGTTCCATGTTCCCTGTTCCCTGTTCCCTGTTCCTTTTTCCCTTTTCCCAGTTCCCTTTTCCCAGTTCCCTGTTCCCTTTTCCCTGTTCCCTGTTCCCTTTTCCCAGTTCCCTGTTCCTTTTTCCCTTTTCCCTGTTCCATGTTCCCTGTTCCCTGTTCCCTGTTCCTTTTTCCCTTTTCCCAGTTCCCTTTTCCCAGTTCCCTGTTCCCTGTTCCCTTTTCCCTGTTCCCTGTTCCCTTTTCCCAGTTCCCTGTTCCCTTTTCCATGTTCCCTGATCCCTTTTCCCTTTTCCCTGTTCCCTGTTCCCTGTTCCCTGTTCCCTTTTCCCAGTTCCCTGTTCCCAGTTCCCAGTTCCCTGTTCCCTTTTCCCTTTTCCCTGTTCCCTTTTCCCAGTTCCCTTTTCCCTGTTCTCTGTTCCCTTTTCCCAGTTCCCTTTTCCCTGTTCTCTGTTCCCTTTTCCCAGTTCCCTTTTCCCTGTTCCCTGTTCCCTGTTCCCTTTTCCTTTTTCCCTGTTCCCTGTTCCCTTTTCCCAGTTCCCTTTTTCCTGTTCCCTTTTCCCTCTTCGCCACTAGAGGGCAGCACAGAACTTTGCCGGTGAAATGTAAAGTGACAGACGTCAGTGTGGTTCATCTCCACCTCCTGCTACCATCTTGTATCAAAGTACTGTGTCAGTGACAGTGATGGAGAAGTTTTTGAAAAGGAAGAATGTGAACCAGGATCTCAGCTCTTCATCCATCAGGTCCAGGTTTCACACTGACGGAGGCACTATTAAAAAAAGTCCTTGGTTTCTGGATTTACTTGATTCCTGTTGATAAAACTTTGATGAGAAAGACTTTATATTGTTAATAGAGGCTACAGAGTTTCACATTTTAACATTTTCAGGTGGAGGTGTGCCTCCACATTTTTCCAAAGAGAAAATTGTGCCTCGGCTCAAAAAAGGTTGAAAAACACTGGTTTAGACGTCTTTTTCACGACTCGTCAGTCGTGGCGGTGCTACGGCGGGGGAAGCAGGTGATTTCAGGTGTTTTGGGACGTCGCGGCGGTGGAACAGAGGTGGGGTGATGACATTAGCCTCCTGTGTCGATGACGTCACAGGAGGACAATCAAAATCTCCAGTTTTGAGGTGGCGCCCCCTGGTGGAGCGACTCTGGCTTTGAAAAAAAAAGCCCAAACAAAACAACAACAACAACAACAAAAAAGCCATTTTCAAATTCCAAAATTTCAGGCAACTTTCAGCTGAAGTCCAGCACCAGTATAAACGTTTTAACAATGAAAGAGAACAAGAGGATTTCAAGATGATGCCTTCTTGTTGCTCACGGCGACAACCTCAGCCTCGTGTTCCACAAATCTCCAAGTGAAAACAACCAGAGAGTCTGTGTCCAGAGATGATGAAACATCAGCAAGGCCACTCTCGGCTGGAATGAAAAAAAAAACCCAACAATCTGAGCAATGGGAGAGACAAAGACAAAGAAAAAGAAACCAAAAAAAAAATGACAACGACATAATGAAAGAGGTGGCGGCAGCGGGGAGACGTGTCATTATCGCTGGAAGACGCGTCGTCTCCTCGCAGGTGAAGGTCACCTCAACACGTGCAGACTTTAGATATCGAAAAAATAGTCCTTTGACTAATGCGCTTCCTCCGGCTGGTGTTTAGATACGAGGGCGCTTAACAATGTGACGTCGCACAGCAGCAACACATCAGCCAGTAAATTGCTCCTCTAATGAGGTAAAGAGGCAACTTGAAGGGGTGTTTTTGTTTTTTTTAGTTGCATCTTTTAAACTCAATCGTCTTTTTTTTTTTTTTTTTTTTAATGGAGTGCCACTTCAAACAAGGCAAAGAGCCTCGGAAAGCTAAATAAAAAAACTAAGCTGAAACGTCAAACTGAATTTTGGTTTTTTTTTACCTTTGGAGCCGAATCATCAAAGCAGCAGATCCTTGATTTGTGCTCCGGCGGAACCGCAAACCCGGCCACAAGCACGTTTGCCTCGAGTCGTCGGTGGACGAAGTGCGGTATGATTTGGACGCGAGCGCGCTCGTATGAACAGGCTCTCCTTTATCGGCTGCGAACAAGACGTTCGCCCACGCAAGCGTTCCCACTTAGCGCCGTCCTCGCATTGTCGCGGGAAATTGTGTTATGAAGCTTAAACATTGAGGTCACCAGACAAAGACGGAATGAGGGTCAGTCGGTCTGATTCAGAATCTGAGAAGAAGAAGAAGAAAAGAAAAAAAAAAAAAAAACACCATCTGAAGGTGCTTTCAACAGGATCGACACAAAGGCTGCTTTATGACTCACAGTGAGTAAAGTCCTACGAATATCTTCTTGACGTTGGAAGTTGATTTCTTCTCTTGAAGGGTGGAAAGTATCAGACCCGGTTCACACGCCGGTGTCGCTTTTATTGCGTCGCTCATTGCGTCGCTCCGTTTTTTTCTGAAAACGATGTCGGTTTACATGGAATAGGCAGAAACACTGGAGCAGATGTGGTTTAGCAGGTTGGGCCACTAGAGGGTGCTGTTGGGTGTGTAGTGGAGACCAGTGTCTTTCAACCACTGCGCGTTGGAAATTATCCAATTTCAAAAATGTTTTCTAAAAAAAACCTTCGCTCTTCACGTTCCGTGTTTCGTGTAATGAGCCGCAGTCAAGAAGCGGTGGCAGCGGGGCTCGTTTTTGTTTTGACCAAAACCAAAGTTGACAAGTGTGAACGCCGCCTCAGTGGCGTGGTGGCAGGAGCGCTTCTCCCAAATGGGCCCAGGGTTTGCTGTAAGGAAGGAGCTGTCTGCAGTTGGTGGGGGTGGGGGGTGGGTGTGAGGGGTCGGGGTGAGGGGTGGGGGGGGTGCTCGCTCTACATTTTTTCTTAAAATAGTCCCCCTGACCCCAGGGAGCAGCATCGTTTGGCCGGCCGGCCGCTGCCGACGCCGCCGGCTTCTCTTCAGTGTCTGCAGGAACTGTCACATGGTGGGTGGGGGCGCTGTTTGCTGTGGGGGCGCTGTTTGCTGTGGGGGCGCTGTTTGCCGTGGGGGCGCCTTTAGTTGTGGGGGCGCCGTTTGCTGTGGGAGCGCCGTTTGCCGTGGGGGCGCTGTTTGCTGTGGGGGCGCCGTTTGTTGTGGGGGCGCCATTTGCCGTGGGGGCGCCGTTTGCCGTGGGGGCGCCGTTTGCCGTGGGGGCACCGTTTGATGTGGGGGCGCCGTTTGCCGTGGGGGTGCCATTTATTGTGGGGGCGCCGTTTGCAGTGGGAGCGCTGTTTGCTATAGGGGGCGCCGTTTTCTGTGGAGGCGCCGTTTGCCTTGGGGGCGCCGTTTGCCTTGGGGGCGCCGTTTGCCGTGGGGGCACCGTTTGATGTCGGGGCGCCGTTTGCCGTGGGGGTGCCATTTATTGTGGGGGCGCCGTTTGCAGTGGGAGCGCCGTTTGCTATAGGGGGCGCCATTTATTGTGGGGGCACCATTTACCGTGGGGACGCCATTTGCCGAGGGGCCGCCGTTTGCCGTGGGGGCGCCTTTTGCTGTGGGGTCGCCATTTGCCGCGGGGGCGCCATTTGCCGTGGGGGCACTGTTTGCTGTAGCAGCGCCATTTGCTGTGGGGGCGCTGTTTGTTGTGGAGGCGCTTTTAGTGGTCGGGGCGCCGTTTGCTGTGGGGGCGCTGTTTGCTGTGGGGGCGCCTTTAGTTGTGGGGGCACTGTTTGTCGTGTTGACGGCGTGTCGTAACTCTGTTAGCGCGGCGGGAGAAAAGAGGGGGGGGGCTTGTCTTTGACCATCACTTTACCCCCCCATCCCCCGACAGCACGTCCTCATCCCCTGGGATTAATGGCCGCCGCCGACTTCAAACGGTCATCAGTCACTGTTCAAATGTCCGTTTTGCCGCTTTATTACTGCCACTGCTCATTAACTGTGGCGTGCTGTTATTTCATAATATGGAAGATTTGCTCTGGAACCAGGTGTCTGGTCGAGACCATCCCCATCCCTCTCCTCTCAGATTTAATCAAATTGTGGGAGTGAACACGTCTCTGTCCATTACTGTCACCCTGTCATCACCCCACACACACACACTGTCACGTCTGTGGACACAAAAATTATTGTTTTGGGAGCTTTTTAATTTTCAGAATAAATAAGAGTGAGCAATAGACACGCCGGGTGAAAAACAAAGCCACGGCAGCAAACTAGCGGAAACATAAAAGGAAAGAATAGATTCAACTTATGTGGCGCTTTTCCACTGCCCGGGTCGTCCCAAAGAGCTTCACATTGTCGATCACATTCACCCATTCACACACTCGTTCACACACCAACGGCTGCTCAATCAGAGGACATGTGGAGAAAATAACCTGCAACAACCTTCATCCACTCCATTTAACGTTTTACTTTATGTCTCTATATCAGTGTTTTTCAATCACACTGGTGTTTCTGAGATCTCGTCAGGTGAGCCGTGGGAAATTATCACATTTCACATGTTTTTCCAAAAAACATTTGCTCTCACAGCCGCAGTGTGTTGCAGAGTAATCATGTATAAATACTCTTCACCACTAGAGGGCAGCACAGAACTTTGCCGGTGAAATGTAAAGTGACAGACGTCAGTGTGGTTCATCTCCACCTCCTGCTACCATCTTGTATCAAAGTACTGTGTCAGTGACAGTGATGGAGAAGAAGGTGGTGGTGGAGGTGGAGGTGGTGGAGGTGGAGATGGTGGAGGTGGAGGTGGAGGTGGTGGTGGAGGTGGAGGTGGAGGTGGTGATGGTGGTGGAGGTGATGGAGGTGGAGGTGGAGGTGGTGGAGGTGGTGATGGTGGAGGTGGTGGAGGTGGTGGTGGTGTTGGAGGTGGAGGTGGTGTTTGTGGAGGAGGTGATGGTGGTGGAGGTGGAGGAGGTGGTGGTGAAGGTGGTGGTGGTGGTGGTGGTGGAGGTAGTGGTGGAGGTGGTGGTGGTTGAGG
>NC_137661.1:26959266-26991766 GCF_963422515.1 Blennius ocellaris | reverse complement strand
CAGAATATTCCGCGGCTCTCCGGCAGCTCGTCCCCCCGTCCTTCACCACCTGCAGCCCGGCCGCGCGGCTCGGGAGTCCGGGGCTCCTCGCGCGCTCCGGTTCCCATGCAAATACCTGTTCGTTTAATTTATGAATCAACTGATTTAACCCCCCCCCCCCACACACACACACACACACGAACACATCTGGATCAGGATGGACGTTTCCAGATCCTCTCCTGGATCCTGGAGGAGGAGGAGGAGGAGGAGGAGGAGGAGGAGGAGGAGGAGGAGGAGGAGGAGGAGGAGGAGGAGGAGGAGGAGGAGGAGGAGGAGGAGGAGGAGGAGGAGGAGGAGGAGGAGGAGGAGGAGGAGGAGGAGGAGGAAAGTTGTACCCGGCAGCTGCTGCGGGGGCACCATCACCTTATAAAACTGCATGAGTGTGTTATCCGTGTGTGTGTGTGTGTGTGTGTGTGTGTGTGTGTGTAGCAGCAAACTTGTCACACGTGCTGAAATCGGATGTTTCCTGGTGACTTGCTGGTCTCAGTGTGTGTGTGTGTGTGTGTGTGTGTGTGTGTGTGTGTGTGTGTGTGTGTGTGTGTGTGTGTGTGTGTGTGTGTGTGTGTGTGTGTGTGTGTGTGTGTGTGTGTGTGGCATGAGAAGTTACCTGAGTTATGTGGTTTAAAAAAAAAAAAAACATTTATTTGGTTGTGTTTCTCTACGTTGACGTGTTCGCTCCTTCCTGTGGCGACGGTTTGATTTTTTTTTTTTTTAAACGACAGAAATCAGATGTTGTGAGACGCTTCCTGCTGGAGGGGCGACGGCACGAGGTCAGACCAGTTCACTTCACTCTCAGACTGGATGAGAAGTGACAACATGAACCGGTGACCTTTTTAAACAAAAACAAAAAAAAAATCAAATTACCCAGAAAGCCCCCCTCTCTCTCTCTCTCGCTCATCATGCACGGCCATTTATGTTCTGATCTCCTCATGTTGGGCCTCAAACGGCACATCGGTGGTGTCTCCTCCTCCTCCTCCTCCTCCTCCTCCTCCTCTCACCTCGCCTGCCGTTGCTGTTGCGTCGGCAGGCGTCTGGTTGGTAAATTATAGATCGCCTGTTGTTCCTACTGCGGTTTGCCTGACGAAGTTGTGAACCTCCGAGCCGGTCTTGTTGCGTCGCCGTGCCGACGGCCTCCCAGCTTGTGTTCTCCGGAGCAGCCGGACCATTAAAAGGCCATTAAAAGTGGACAAAGTCCCTCTGAAGTCAAACGACAGGAAGGATTCAGTGTTTTGTTTTTGTTTTTTTTTTAGTGAAGGTGGAGAAAAAAACCCACTTAAGACAAATTTGTCGTTTTTTAAGGTAACATCACAAGTGATAGAACTGCATGTTTTGTTCAAGGAAGCCAAGGTTGTGTTCCATAAGTGTAATAATATGCATGAAAACACTTAAGAGTCCCGCTGGAGGTGGAGGAGCTCATTTACACTGAGCAAGTTTAATCCAACGAGGTAATTAAGGCGACGAAATGAGATAAAAACATTGATTTTGTGTGTCTGTTTTCTAAACTTTCCCTTTTAGAGAAATATAAGATAACTTGCACCTCTATTAAAGTGTAATTAAAGTGTAAACCGCGAGTTTATGTTCAGAACTCCGCCGTCGCTTTGGTAAAAGTCGTAGGACCTGAAAAAACCAAGATGGGTTATATATTTGTGAAATCTGTGGATTTTAAATTCGAATTGGTCGTTTTTGTTAAACGTCTAAATTTGTAAAAAAAAAAAAACATCTTTATTGCATTGAAACGCAAGCGAAAGCAGCTCCTCCTTGATTCTCCTCATTTAGAATATCGGATCATAGGAGCTGCGTTCAGAATCTGCTGTGTCTGTGTGAGCTGGACTGGCTCCGCCCCCACAAACACGCCCATCTATGGGAAGATGGAGGAAGTACTTCCTCTGGTGGCGCCATGTGCCAGAGCAGAATTGTGGGAGGAGTCAAAGGGGGAGGAGCCTACCTTGATTGTGATTGGCTGAACCCCTGATGACACTATATAGGGTTTGATTTCTGATTGGCTGCTTGGAGCGACACACTTTTTAAAAGAGAGAGAGAGAGGACACACTTTCTTCTCTTCTGGGGCGTCGTTCCAGGTGTGGAAAACTTTTAGCAAGTGGATTTAACCTGATATGAGCCTTTAGAAGACGTTTGAACGCTTTTTGCAACAAATCAAATGAACCTGGAAACATTTAAACTTTAACTTCTAGACTTTCATAGATTCTGTCGTTTTGAAATATGGACAAAAAACTATGAAGTTTACGTTTATTTTTGGATTTCATTACACCTTCAGTTGTTATTTTACCTTATTTTAGCTGTTTTGTCCTTCTTTTCCAGAATCGTTCAGAATTGTTTGACATCTTAGAATAAAACTAAAATAGTTAATTCGTCCCTGAGAGAGAAAATTCCTTCAACCATTGCTGTGCAGCACAACTGGCCAGAACGTTCAGTATCAAATGAGACAGGATAAAAAGGAAATACGTAGTTTTAAATATGAATATTTGCAAGGCTTAACGGTGACTAATAGAAGCACCGAAATAATTCAATTCACTAAAACACAGCAAATATTAGTTACAGGAAAGAGCTCTACAGTTTTATTCAACAGGAATTTCTAACATTTTGTCTCTTTTTCCAAGCAGTTTTGTTTGATTTTTAAAAAAATATATTTTTTAACCTTTTTTTCCCCCCATACAGAAATCCTTGTCACTTTAGCATTTATTCCCATTTTTCTTTGGTTTGGGCTATTTTTTATTTATATTTTTTAATTATAGTAATTTTCCCCCTTTTGTTTAAAACTGACTTTAAAATTCATTTTGAAATCAAAATAAGCTGCAATATTTATTTAGGTGTGACAGGGAGACGCCTGTCTCATCAGGGACAAATCATCAGGGACTTGATTCTTCTGGCAAAATTCTATATTGTTTTTGTAATGTTTCTTATTCTTATTATATATTTTTTTTGCGCCAAAAAAATGTGTCTATCGGCTCAAATTTGACCCCTAAACACGCTCAAAAACTCACCAGATTTGGCATGCTCGTCGAGACTGGCGAAAATGCGAAGTCTGTGTAAAAAAAATCCCCACAAAGTCCCAAAATGGCTCTCTAGCGCCACCTAGAAAGTTTAAATCGCCCGCCACGGTCCGTAGGAATGTCGTAGAGAAATGCGACGGACACGAAAATTGTTCGTCTCGTC
Source organism: Blennius ocellaris (assembly GCF_963422515.1). Classification (NCBI taxonomy): domain Eukaryota; kingdom Metazoa; phylum Chordata; class Actinopteri; order Blenniiformes; family Blenniidae; genus Blennius; species Blennius ocellaris. Next base: position 26,988,553 of record NC_137661.1, on the reverse strand, counting down.
GAGACCTACAACTCCCGCGCTCTAACTCTGGCCCGAACTCCAACAGGAAGTCCGCTATTTGCCTTTCAAAGTAAAATTTTCCTCCCAAAAAAGGCCCAAATGGAAAAAAAAAATGTGATTCTCATCAGGGACTGTCAATAAACGATAAAAGTTCCAGAGACGTTGAATCCAGACAAAGTCCAGAAATGTTCAACCCGGAGAGACGCAGGACTTTTGTTTCGCTATAAAAAAAAACCGGTTTCCGGTCGGCTCAGAGGCGAAGGTGCGATCCCACTGTGACGGAGGAGACAAACAAGACGACACGGTTGAATAAATATACTTGATCTCTTTGCCAGTGTGGTTTGAGGAAAGTGCTTCCCGGCCTGGGGGGTCCGGGGGCCCCCCTGGTGGACTGGGTGTGCCAGAAATCATAGGGCGGGAAGTGGCGGCGCTGCTTTCCCTGGTCTGAGGGCGCACATAAAAGAAAACCACAAAATACACTTTCTACAATCTGTAACCAGGGGGGGGGGAACTTCCCCTCGGTTGTTTTGTTGTGAAGGCGGCTTCTGCTTGTTTGGTGTTTTTTTTTTTTTTCTCTCTTCTGTTTTTCACTGCCGGCCAGTTGATTTGCACTTTTTACAACAGAGCTGCAAAGAAAGTGTTGTTTTCTGCGAGGAGAACACTTCCACAGCAGCGCTGCGTGTCGTCAGACGGTATCGGGGGGGGGGGGGGGGGGGGATGTGGAGGGTCCGACCTGGGGCCCAGGAGCCAGAACCAGAACGTTGAGTAGAAATGACGAGGAACGACTGAGTTTCTGTAGAAACTGACGGTAGTTTGTGGTTTATTTGCTGCGGTTTGTACCTCGTTGCTGAAGAAGAACCCAGAAATCATGTATTCTATAAAAAAACAAGTGTCAGAGGAGAAACACTGCAGTGGGAAAGACTTGACATCTTGACATCGAGCGCTTTTTAAAAGAGGATTCTGGGGTTTTTTAGGGTTAGGGCTTAAGCTAAAAGTTTAAGTTTCAGCTTTTTCACATTGGCGCTAAAGTCATAATAGTGATAATGGCAGTAAACGTCATGTTATAAAGTTAGAAGCAACGTAGATTAATTAAATACAGACTCACTGATTTTTTTTAATAACTTAAACAATCTCATTTTGATCTTTAGTCGGCCGGACCGATGTATGATGTCTGTATAGTGCCACAATCACATTTACTCCCAATTAAAACTATATATTTTTTAAGATTTTCTATATTTTTACTGCAGAAAATGACTAAAATTTGCTGAGGTTTGTACCTCGTTGCTGAAGAAGAACCCAGAAATCATGTATTCTATAAAAAAAAAACAAGTGTCAGAGGAGAAACACTGCAGCGGGAAAGACTTGACATCTTGACATCGAGCGCTTTTTAAAAGAGGATTCTGGGGTTTTTTTTAGGGGGGGGTGTTTTTAACATTAAAAAGTTTAAGTTTCAGCTTTTTCACATTGGAGCTAAAGTCATAATAGTGATAATGGCAGTAAACGTCACGTTATAAAGTTAGAAGCGACGTAGATTAATTAAATACAGACTCACCGATTTTTATTTATTTTTTTTTTTTTATAACTTAAACAATATCATTTTGATGATGTATGATGTCAGAATAGTGCCACAATCACATTTATTACCAATTAAAACTTTATTTTTTTTAAATATTTTCTATATTTTTCAAACAATTACTACAGAAAATGACTAAAATTTCAACACAAAGCCAATTTTAATGAAACATTTTGGTGAAAAATACAGTAAAATGTTGCATTATGGGTATTTTTTTACAAACAGCATGACTCTGAGGCTCGAGTATGATGTCAGAATAGTGCCACAATCACATTTACTACCAATTAAAACTATATATTTTTAAGATTTTCTATATTTTTCAAACAATTACTACAGAAAATGACAAAAATTTCAGCACAAAGCCAATTTTAATGAAACATGCTGGTGAAAAATACAGCAAAATGTTGCATTATGGGTATTTTTTTTACAAACAGCATGACTCTGGGGCTCGATGTATGATGTCAGAATAGTGCCACAATCACATTTACTACCAGTTAAAGCACATTTTTAAAAAAGATTTTCTACATTTTTCAAACAATTATTACAGAAAATGACAAAAATTTCAACACAAAACCAATTTTAATGAAACACGCTGGTGAAAAATACAGCAAAATGTTGCATTATGGGTATTTTTTTTTACAAACAGCATGACTCTGGGGCTCGAGTATGATGTCAGAATAGTGCCACAATCACATTCACTACCAATTAAAACTATATATTTTTAAGATTTTCTATATTTTTCAAACAATTACTACAGAAAATGACAAAAATTTCAACACAAAGCCAATTTTAATGAAACATTTTGGTGAAAAATACAGGAAAATGTTGCATTATGGGTATTTTTTTACAAACAGCATGACTCTGAGGCTCGAGTATAATGTCAGAATAGTGCCACAATCACATTCACTACCAATTAAAACTATATATTTTTAAGATTTTCTATATTTTTCAAACAATTACTACAGAAAATGACAAAAATTTCAACACAAAGCCAATTTTAATGAAACATTTTGGTGAAAAATACAGGAAAATGTTGCATTATGGGTATTTTTTTACAAACAGCATGACTCTGAGGCTCGAGTATAATGTCAGAATAGTGCCACAATCACATTCACTACCAATTAAAACTATATATTTTAAGATTTTCTATATTTTTCAAACAATTACTACAGAAAATGACTAAAATTTCAACACAAAGCCAATTTTAATGAAACATTTTGGTGAAAAATACAGCAAAATGTTGCATTATGGGTATTTTTTTTATACAAGCAGCATGACTCTGGGGCTCGAGGTATGATGTCAGAATAGTGCCACAATCACATTTACTACCAGTTAAAACAAATTTTTTTAAAAGATTTTCTACATTTTTCAAACAATTATTACAGAAAATGACAAAAATTTCAACACAAAGCCAATTTTAATGAAACATGCTGGTGAAAAATACAGCAAAATGTTGCATTATGGGTATTTTTTTTTACAAACAGCATGACTCTGGGGCTCGAGGTATGATGTCAGAATAGTGCCACAATCACATTCACTACCAATTAAAACTATATATTTGTAAGATTTTCTATATTTTTCAAACAATTATTACAGAAAATGACAAAAATTTCAACACAAAGCCAATTTTAATGAAACATGCTGGTGAAAAATACAGCAAAATGTTGCATTATGGGTATTTTTTTTAACAAACAGTATGACTCTGGGGCTCGCTTGCCAGCTTGCATGGCAGCTCTGCTCTCTGTCGTGGTTCCCGCTGCTCTTCAGGAAGGTTTCTGAGAGAAATGTTGAACGTTTTCACATTTCATATCCGTCGCAGTTGTTTCAGAGAGATAAAGCGTCGTTGCGGCGCGTCAGATAGAGTTTGGGCTATCGCGCCGGTGCTTTTGTAGCCTCACAGAGATGATCAATAAATACTTCTGGTATGAGGAGGAAACGCGTCTCCCGTGGAGATTCTCTGTAGATCATCAGCTGAGCGGCTGTTCTGTTCTTCTCAATGGCTTCGCTCACGTCCAGATATGTATATGAGATTTGTATCGAGACGAAATACAGAGTCTGGGGACTTCACATGAAGTTGTTGCTACAGCTACAGTTAGTTACAGTTACAGTTGCACACAATCTCGAAACGGGATGACCAAAAAGAGGTTGTTGGTTTGAATCCCGACGGTTAAAGTGTGCACGATGACGACGCTTTAAATATGGCTTTACTGAGACGGCAGAAGGTAAACGAGGTATTGACAAGGATCCTTTTCTCTCCAAACCCCCCCCAATATATATCTATTTTTAATTTGTTTCTCATATCTTATTATTTCACTCATTACATAGATCAGTGTTTTTCAACCACTGGTGTTCTATTGTCATAAATTCAGCTGACTGAGATTCCGTAATAATGATATAGTCAGACAGCAGATTTTTCCATTTGCGTCTACCGATATTATTTTTTGATTTCCAGTTTGTGAGTGTGGTTGTCTTGTTAATTTCTAGTGCTGCTCCTTTTAGCCCTTGTGTGGTGTTCAAAAAAAACTCCTTATGTGGCGTTCGTGGCTGTTTTCATCCACTAACTTTGACGGCCGTAAAATGATATCAGAAGAATATTTTTTTCAACTTTTTTTTTGCATAAATCTGTTAATCAACCTCAGTCCTGATCAAAACTACCAAATATTTTAAAAAAATTATTTTTTAATTAACCCTTTAAATGCCCATTTAGAAGATGAAGTCACTGATTTTGGGAGGGGAAAAAACACAAAATTGTAAAATTTTGTAAAAGACTTTATCTTCTAAATTGGCATTTAAAAGGTTAATTTAAAAAAGTAATACTTTTTGGCATCAGGACTGAGGTTGATTAACAGATTTATGTAAAAAAAAATTGAAAAAAAATATTTATCCGATGTATTTTTACAGCTGTAAAGTGAGTGGATGAAAACAGCCACCAACGGGAGTTTTTTTGAAAATCTGATTTTGCACAAAAACTAAATATGCTTCAAAGATGATTACATTACTAATCTTTGACATATCCAAGACTGTAATAACATGTCAAAAAAAATCCAATATCCGATCGCATTTTATATTGAAAATGAGTCATTTAGTATTTTTTTTCCCATTCCAGTGCCTTTATCTTCTAAATGGGCATTTAAAGGGTTCATTTTGAAATTTTTTTTTTTAAATATTTGGTAGTTTTGATCAGGACTGAAGTTGATTAACAGATTTATGCAAAAAAATTTTGAAGAAATATTTATCTGATATATTTCTACAGGGGTCAAAGTTAGTGGATGAAAGCAGCCACGAACGCCACATAAGGAAGTTTTTTTTGCTGACAGTGTATTACTGACCGAGTGAAAAATTTTAAATCGAATTTTTAAATTGCATGTAAAAGTGAAGCTTCCTCAGCAAAAATCCTGCCATTTGAGCCAATACAGTGAAAGTTCTGGTCAAATTAAGAGGAAAAATGACACCGAGTGAACGTTTTTGCCCCCAATGCCACACAAGGGTTAATCACTCCCAGGTTTTTAACTGCAGAGGAGAAATGTAAAAACGCCGATTATAGCTCTATAGAAATGCAATTTTTATTTTTGTATTTTTTTTGAACAGCGTGTTGTTGCGAGTCGGCGGTTTTGCGAGGACGTCGGAGAGCGTTGCCGCTGCCCGGGAGTCACAACTGCACCGACACACACTTCCAAATAAAGGATTCAGACACGCACCGCTGGGAGGGAGCTGCTCACGCTGAAATAAAGTAGACCACAGGGCGCATTGGGGGGGGGCGGGGCGGGGGGGGGGGGGGGGGGGGGGGGGGGGGGGGTAGGTTGAGGTGATAAACACTGGGAGCCGCGCAAAAAATACAATCCCGGTTTGGACAATTTGAGTGTGGGGGTCGTTGTTTCTAGCTGCTGCCGCTGCTGCCGGGATCCACGTCGGCCGAGACGAGAGTCTGTCCTCTGTTTGTTTGTTTGTTTGTTTGTTTGTTGCTTTGTTGGTTTGGAGCCACTGAGAAATGATGAGGAAGACGAGACGTGAGAAAACACGTTAGCCAGACTCAGGTCTGTCTGGATTAGTCAGACGTTATTGAGCAATGAATCGTACGAGGACGTTGTGCTGCAGGTTGAGATCCGGGGACTGCGGGAAGACCTCCACCTGACATGGAACCGTGGGAAAGTTCTGAGACGCTGAAATATCGTCCACGGCAGCAGAAGAACTCAGAAACCTTCAATATTTCTATCATGTTGCAAAATTAATTAAAGAAAAAGAGGAATAATAATAATAATGCACTGTATTTGTCACCCAGGATTCTTGGTTAACTCTGGGTTTGCAATATCCTCAGTTTAGATTGACATACATATATATGTCTATATGTACACTGCTATACAGATATATTTATCTGCGTATAATATCTGATACTTGCGATATTGCACTTCTGGTTAGATGCTAAACTGCATTTCGTTACATTTGTAATGACAATAAAGTTGAATCTAATCTAATCTAATATTTATACATGTATATATATGTATGTATAGCCAACAGTGCAACTTTATTGCTGTGATGGTCCTCAGAGTTAAAATAGAGTTAAAATACATACATATTTATGTTTGTATGTATCAAAAAAAAAAAGGGACCACTAAAATAACACATCCTAGATCTGAATAAATGAAATATTCCTACTAAATACTTTGTTCTTTACATAGTTGATTGTGCCGACAACAAAATTACACAGAAATTATCAATGGAAATCAAATGTATTAACCCATGGAGGTCTGGATTTGGAGTCTCACTCAAAATTAAAGTGGAAAAACAAACTACAGGCTGATCCAACTTTGATCCAACTTTGATGTATATCTATATATATAAAATACTGTTTAAACTAAATTTAATTAGCTAAAAACTCAAAATGGCTAACATCCACTAAAATACCTCCCCCTCAAAAAAATACTAAAATCACTCAAAAAATTAAAAAAACGATAAAAATTGCTCTAAATACCTTTATAACATAAAAAAAAAAAATGCTTAAAACAATGATTTCAAAAAATTAAAATAAGTTTCAAATTAGCATAAGCGGCGAGTGAAACTGCGAACTGAAATAAAACCGCTATAATACTAAAACTATATATCTATATGTGTGATTCTATATGCCAGTATCCACTGAGGAGAACCTGAGTATCGTTTACTGTTGGTCGAGAGAACAAGAAACACACACACACACACACACACACACACATATGTATAGATAGATATCGATAAATGGATAGATAGAGATGGATATCTATAGTTAGATGGATGGATAGATAGATATCTATGGATGGATGGATGGATGGATGATATCTAAAGATAGATATCTATGGATGGATATCTATAGATAGATAGATAGATATCTATGGTTGGATGGATGGATGGATATCAATAGATAGATATCTATAGATAGATATCTATGGATAGATATCTATATACACACACATATACACTATTTCAAACTGTGTGCATATACAAACTAGAATCCCTCCCTGCACCTCCACATACATTCCTGGTTTTGTCGACCATGAGGCGGCGTGGCGGCGTTGGACCGGACGCCGTGACCTCGAGCCGACCTCTGGTTGACGGTGGCCCCTCGTGGCCCCTCGCGGCCCCTCGTGGCCCCTCGTGGTCCGTCTGGTTACACAAGAGCCCCGATGATTCGCTCGCCGCCGCCCGGGATCTGTGGCGAACGTTGGCATGAGACTCGGCAGAGTTGCAACGCGACCTGCTGTCGCTCGCAATGCTCGGCGCCGTCGGATGATGCGGCGTGACAGTCGCCAAAGCAGCTGAGTCATCGAGTCGCCATCTGACTCGGTGTTTCACTCGTTTGTCTGTGACGACAACCCCCCCCCCCCCCCCCCCCCCCCCCCCCCCCCCCACTACAAACCCCCCCTTTGAGCGTATTCTTGATTTGGTCCTCTGGTTTAACCAGCGTTAGCGGCGTTAGCACAGAGAGAGAGAGCGAGAGAGAGAGAGGATATCGTTTCCTTTGAATCTCCTGCCGTCCTGTTGTTTTTCCCTCAGAAGGTCACAGCGATAATGGGAAGCGGCACATTTGTTTGACTGCTTTTCCATCCACTTGCCTCGATGTCTGCGGCGTGAACGTCTCCCGACAGGGAGGGACGGCGCGGAGTAATGGGGTTATCGCTCTCTCTCTCGCTCCGGTTCCTCGCGGACGCACAGTCGGATGCGCTAAGCCACGCCGTTGTATTTGCATGGATCGCATTACGTGATGCATAAACTCAAGCGTTTGGCTTTTTTTTTTTTTTTTCCCCCCCCAAGGCGCCGGCAGCCCACGCCGAACACAACAACCCCCAGTCTGACAGCCAGACAGCCATTGTGTCGTACTGGGAGGGGGGAAATAGCCGAGGTCGGCAAATCGAGCCGTTACGGCAAAAAGTAGGAGTCGAACGTAAATGCAAAAGATTTTCCAGTAAGAGATGTTTCAAATCGAGGAGATAGACCTTAACCCCCGAGTTAGCATTATTACATTCATAAATCTAAAGTACTATGTAAGAAATATAAAAAATACATTAAAAAAATTACAGTAATATGACATTTAATTTAATTTAATTTAATTTAATTTAATTTAATTTAATTTAATTTAGTTTTTTATTTTATTTATTTTATTTTCAATTTAATTACATTTTCTATTTAATTAAAATTTCTATTTAATAAAAAAAAATTTTTTATTTTATTTAAGTAAATTTTTACTTTAATAAAATTTTTTATTTAATTTAATTGCACGGTGTGGATTTATTTTTTTATCTTTTTTACTCATAAATCATTTTACGTCAAGTTGGATGTTTTATAACCACACAAACATTCTAATTCTATTCCTTTGACCATTCAAATGAACATCTTAAAATATTTTTTTCAGTTAAATATCATTACGAGGTTCATGGGCCTTGAGATTTTACCCCCTCCCCCCCCCCAAAAAAAAAAATGTACAACTTTGATTGCCAATTTTTTTTTTTTATTATTTAATAATGGAACAGCTCAACAATAACAGAACTACTGTGCAGATTGTTCAGTTCAGTGTTCGATGCTCCTTAATTGTCCATGAAATAAATATTCTCACTGTACCGCAATGTGTTCTTTTTGGAATCCTGAGTGTATTTACATTTACAGAACACATTTGTCACAAAACATTGTGTGTTATGTTATACGCTTTCATTTCATTATGTAATAACACCACATTTTGTAATATCTTGTTACATATTGCAACAGTTCTAACAAAATGCAGGTCTGTGGAGTCTCATTATGTAATGATAGTCTAATATGTTAATATTATAATGCATGTTTGTTTTGTTGTTTTTATGCGTCGTATCATATATAATAATTACATACCATAATGCAGACTGCATATGTTTGCCTTGCATTATTTTTCAGTGCACCCATAATGTTGGTGTCAGTAATAATTAATTAGTGGAGCTTTTGTTTCCAGCTTGTGAAAAACATTCTCCATTATAATGATTACAGTTACTTTGATGGCGCTATAAAACATCCTACTGGATTTTTTTTTTTTTGTTTGTTTGTTTTTTTGGTAAATCCTAATCAAACCGGAAAGCTTAATGTGATTCTGATTGTATGATGGCTTTTCTCATTAAGGCATCAATTTTGGTGATTTAATACATAATTCATCAAATTATTACATTTTCTAAAAAAAAAAAGATTTTGTAAGAACTGTTACAATATGTAACAAGTTGATTTAAAATGCAACAATGTTTATTAAGAAAATGCAGCAGGTTATTACAAAATGCGACGTTATTACATAATGAGGTGAAGCTTGGTTTCATTATTACATATTGCAGTGTTATTACATAATGTGGCGCCACAGACCACCCTGGTGTGGGCAGATGGAGATGGGAATCGAACCTGCAGCCTTCCGATTGTGGTTTGAGCGGCTCTGAGCACCAGTGTCATGTAAATGGAAAATCCAAAACAAATCAAAGGTTTTTCTGTTTTCACTTTCATACGTTTGTTGTTTAAAAGTGGTGTACTTAAAGTCAAAGCACTTCAAATGACATTTTGTGGCAAAATCATGCAAAAACAAAACGTTATTTTCACTATAGGAGGTGATAAACTCGGGACTAACGAAAGCAAAGTGGTCTTTTGAAGCCGCTGTGTTTGTTTTGTCGCCCAAAGTCTTAGCAAAGTGTACCTTCATAGTACCATGTAAACTTAATAGCCCCGTCACTCAGCCAGGCACAGTGGGTTCTTTTCAGCTCCAAGCTCAGGTGAGCTTTCAAGTGAGCCACAAATGTGTGAAAAGATCAAAGGCCTTTAAAAAGGTGACGCCCTGAAGGGACAGAAACACAGAAATAAACCGTCAGCTCCTCGAACGTCTCGCAATCCCGGCTCTCCTGAAAAAAAAAAAGGACAAAGTGATTTACTACTCATGGATGACCAGTCGGGGGATGGGCGATCATAGTGATTACACCTGGAAGGACAAAACACGCGGGAACATCCGCCGGCGGGGCCTCTGTTTACTCAGTCACACCAACATGGCCGCCAAGCGCTCTCACAAGCTACGCAGAGGTCAGAACGGGGACTTTAGTGACTGAAACGTCTTGATAAACACTGAATCATTGGGTGCCTTTGGGTAACGGAGGGTCTTTGAGCATGAACGTCTGTTAAAGGAGTCACTCCCCCCTTTTCACCTGGAGTGACGCCAAGAATTACACCGAAACTCTGCATATCAACGACGTCGTCAATGGAGCGTTTTACTGCCAGTGGGTTTGGATGATGAGTAATTTAATCCTGCTGGTATTTGAAAGGTGGCTAAAGACCTGTCTGTAGACCGTTATCTCAACACAATGTCCACTGACACTGGATTCTCCAGGTTCTATCGGGGCTTTCAAGCCAGCCAGACCTCAGCTGTCAGACATTTTCATTTTTCTTGTTCACGCTAAGAAATGACAAAGGATGAAGAGTTTGATGAACTCCAGGTGTTCGGGCCGAAGCTTGGCCAAACTTCAACATAGTTCAGTTAACAGTACAAATGACAGGAAATCAGTTGTATAACAGAAACCAAAAATCCTGACTTGTAAAATAGTGTCATAATAACCTTGACATTTTTCAAGTTTTTCTCTACGCAGATGATGTAAATGTCTCTATTTTCACGAAACCAGAATTCAGCTGCTCTCAAGAACTGGACATTTGTCCCGGTGGTGTGACCGACCGGATTGGAGGCTCTCAGAGGTCTTTGGTCCGTTTCAGTCACTCCGTGGCTTTGAGATCATCAACGCTCCGCGACATACCTGAAGGAAGCGAGGTCTGTCTTACGCAAGTCGAGCTAACTGGCCAATTATGCCTTTGAAGCAGAGCTGAACGCTCAGCGAGTGTCGGGAGGTGTCAAAGGTAAAGAAGACAAATGGATGAAGTTAGAGAGGAGATTCAACTTGGGTCGGTTTGGAGTGTGTGTGTGTGTGTGTGTGTGTGTGTGTGTGTGTGTGTGTGTGTGTGTGTGTGTGTGTGTGTGTGTGTGTGTGTGTGTGTGTGTGTGTGTGTGTGTGTGTGTGTGTGTGTGTGTGTGTGTGTGTGTGTGTGTGTGTGTGTGTGTGTGGAGTGCTCGGCTGAGCTCGCGTCCTGAGGGGATACATCTCACGCGTGGTTGGCGAGGAAAGCCGCTTTCACGCCGTCCCGCTGCTTCCACCGTTGACCCTCTTGGCCAAACAGGCACAAAATGTCTGCCAGGTGGAGCGAACGGACGGAGGAGACTCTCCACTCGCCCGCCGCCGGTCACTTCCCACGCCTCCACACAGAGATTCTGCCCAGTCTTGTGGCGCAGATAAACTTGCTCTTAATGCAGGGAATTCTGGTCATTACGATTTAAAATACACATCGTAGCAGTTGTATGTTGAAATATTTGCCCCCCCCACCACCATCTTTAACTAAAGGCCGAGTCGATGCTGCAGGTGGGGTTGCACCAACCAACAGAGTGTGAACGTGGCAGAGAGCCACGGTGCCGGCATCCTCTGGGACTTGAGGTTTGACAGTGAGAAGCAGCCGCTGGCCGGCGGCAGTAGAAGTGGACGGAGGCGGCGCGGGAGGGTGGAGGCTCGCCCCCCCCCCGGGGGCTGCAGGCAACCGATGGAGGAGGCAAAGCCCCGGTCGTCAGTCGCCGTTTGTCCGCCGTGTTGTTGTTGTGGTGCGTCGCGGGGTCATAGGTCGTGAAGTGGGGCGGTGACATCATCGTTGTCTCCCTCAAGCCCGTCGGGGGGTGGCCGTGAACGATTAATAATAATTTTTTAAAAGTTTTGAAGGTTTTGTTTTTTTAATGACTTTTATTTTGAAAAAGAACGGCGTCAAAACCAGCTAATTAGCTAGTGATTCGTAACCGCAGCGCCCCCATTAGGCCACCCACCAAATTTCAGCGCAATCGGACAACGTTTGCTAGCATGCTAACGGGCATGCTAGGCCACGAGCTAGCCGATCCACCTGAAAATCTCAGGTCGTGCTCGGCAGGTGCCCCCGAGCCGGAATCTGATTTTACTTCCATTCCGGTGTGAATGACGCAGCGCTGATGGAACATGAAAGGTTTTTCAAAAACATCCACCGACGTGAATTTTGAGGGCCTCAGGCCAGGCCTCCTACGGAGGTCAGTGCGGGACATGAGAGTGACCTGGTGAAGTGCCGGGCCAAGCCGAGGCAGCGTTTTCAAATCCACCCACTCTGGAACTCTGGAGCTCCGTCCTCCATCACGTAGAAGCTCCCGCTTCCTGGTTCCTTTCAGCCACATCAGCTCTGCCTGCGGATAAAAATAACGCCAACGTGGGGAACAAGTGGTGTAAAGGTGTCGTCAAGCTGTTGCATCTCCTCAACACCTTTCCCCCCCCCCTCCCCTCACTGATGTATCGTGAGATGTCCTTCCTGTACGCACCGCTTCCCTGCCTTTGATCGCCGGGCTGGCTTCAGCTGATAGCTGATAGGTTTCACAAGATACAGCGTTACCATGGCGCCGGCCCGTGCATGCACTCTGCCAGGCTGAATTCTGATTATGAGTGCGAGTGCAGCTTTGTTTTTCGTGTGTGGCCACAAATGTTGGCTGACCCAGACACCTATTAATAACCCGACACACTGCGGCACGGCTTTGTGCGCCGGAACATACAGGAAAATAATGAAAAGTATGAGGCTCGACGTTTCTGCAGTCAACTTTATTTCTGCTCCTGCTGAAATAAATCAATTGCTTTTTATTGAACTCACTTTATTAGTAGTTTGGCGACTGCAATAGGTTGAATACAGTCTAATTGCATTTTCATATAGCATCAAATATAGTTCGTATTAGGAAGGATCCATTCATCCATTCATCTATCATCCATCCTTTTATCCATCTATCCATCCTTCCTTCCTTTTATCCATCCTTCCTTCCTTTCATCCCTCCTTGACAACTATTATGATTGCAGTTCAGACTTAAGCGCTGACTCAGCGATGAGGTCAGTGAAAGGTAGTTTCTTCCTAACTGAACGAGGAGGGCGAGAGAAAGAGAGAGAGAGAGAGTGAGGAGATGGAAGAGGCGGAGTCTTCGCAGGCTCCGCCCACCTCACAGAGTCACGATGGGAGGACAAAACGCGACGCGACACTGCGGGATCCTAATTTAAAACGACCTAATGGGTCAAATAAAATTCAAATAACACTGATTTACCTGATTTATCATCACATCTTTGTGAAAGTGACGCAACTCTCTTCATAAAGCAACTCCCCTTCCTTTGCTGACGTTTATTAAGCGCTTGGATGAAAGCGACACTCCCGTCATAGAGAACAGAAAACTGATTTTACGAAACGAGTTTCAATTCGTCGGAACGTTTTCATGTTGAACGACGTTTCCTTGAAAACGAATCATTTTATTGTTATCGTATCGCGTTTTCTGGTGTAACGTGTTGGACTGCAACCGAAGTGTATCTCGAAAAGCACTTTTAACACACCGCCCACACAGTCTCTAGTGTGTGTGTGTGTGTGTGTGTACACCTGTGTGTACCTGAGTCATGGCCATAGGTGAGATGAGATGCTTAAAATACCACACACACACACACACAAAGGGATGGCGGGATTGCTGAGACACGGTGATGTTGTGGGGATTCATCACGGGACGGCGGCTGGAGGAGAGATGGATGGATGGACGATGGGAAAGAGAAGGTAGATATGGATGAGAGTCGCTAAAGCACAGGCTGATGGAGTGTTTAGCTCAATGACTGACTAAGCCATAAGTCTCCTCTGAGTCCTTACCCTCCCCTCCCCTCCCCCCCCCCCTCCTCCCTCTCCTCCCTCGCTCTGCCTCTCTTTAAAACAACACTATGTTCTGTGTGGTGACAAGCCGGGATGAAATGATTGGCCCTTAGTTTTCCCCCCCGACTGCCCTCTCAGCTGATCACCGGCTGCCTCCGCCTGCTGACTCCACTTTATTAAAGGTGGAGTCGCCCGGCGCGTCGCCGTGGCTAAACGTCAGCGTCGCCACCGACGCGGCTCAGAAAAAAAACGACGCAGTGCATGATATGCCGGGCCTTTAGGTGGCGCTGTGACGGCCGCAGAAATACACTGAAACCGGACAAGAAGACGTAAAGCGTGAGGAAAAAAACAAAAAACGAAAAAATCCCCTCCCCCCATTTGAGAAATCCAACATCTGGCTTGTGGCGGCCAAATGAAGCTTCGTGAACCACTGTCTCTGTCTTCTGGAGCCACTAGAGGGCGCTGTCCGCTCAATATATATATATATTTATTTATATATTACTTTATTCATCCCCGAAGGGAAATTGTCTTGTTGCAGCAATCTGGTACATACGATTATTATAAAATACAATAGATTAGTAATAAATGTAAAAAATAAAATATAAAAATATCTGGGTATAAGACATAAAGTAAAACACAGAACGGAACATGGGCACTTAGAAATAAGCAGGAGATAAAAGCAAGATAAATAAATAGTAAGGTGCAGTGGCAGAGCCATTAGAAGTAGGTATTATATAATAATTATAACAATAATACAGATAATAACAGTGTGAAATAGTGTATAATACTCGTGTATAGTACTACTAATACTGGTAGCAATAAAATAACAATGACAATATATATATATATATATATCAGTAATAATAAAAATGATAATACCAATAGTAATAGTATACTTATAATAATAATAATACCAATGTAATAGTGTACTTGCACATGTATAAATATATGCATATGTACATGCAATATGCCATATGAAATATATGATATAATAAATGATTGAAAACACAGGACAGTGCCGGTCCTCGTTTAAAAAGAATGTCCTCACCCTGAATAATAATAATAATAACAACAACATGCATTTTATTTCAGGACGCTCAAAATCTGAAACCCAAAACACGAAAAAAAAAACCAAAACCATTCCGACATTGTTAAACATGAATATCCTCGTATAAAAAGACGTTTTTTTAAGAGTCATGGGTTGAAATGGACCATTATATTCACAACATAATTTGGCGAATAGGAAGGAGATGGACGTTAAAGAGGACGAAGGGGGGCGGGGCCTCGGGACGGAGCCCTGGGGGACGCCGGAGGAGACGTATCGATCACTGCGTCAGGGTCAAGCCGAGCCGAACGGGTGAATCTGATCCGTGGTCGCTGCCGGAGCATCCCCCTCCCCCGCCCCCCCCCCGAGATTAGATCCTCGCCCCGTCTGAACCCGAGCTCGTCGCCCCGCCGTCACGTTGCGTTTTAAAGAGGGCGAAGTTTTTGTCCCCGAACGGGAGGCGGGGCCTCTACTGCGAGGGGGACTGCGTAAATAGATTAATGTCCTCGCAAGGGTACACACACACACACACACACACACACACACACACACACACACACACACACACACACACACACACACACACACACACACACACGTCACTTTAACGGTTGTCATTGAGAGTCAGTGAAATGGCAGCAGCGAGGCTTCAGGCTGATCTGAGCTCATTAGAACAGCGACTCAGACTGAGCGGATTCAGCGGGGATTTGTTCCGCCGCCGCCGCCGCCACCGCCGCCACGCTCCTCCTCTCCCGACCAGGAGGTGAAATTGGGGGAGAGATGAAGCGAAGGATGAGGAGGAGGAGGAGGTAGGAGGGAAAAGAACAAGATGAAATTGAGAGTAAAAAATAAAAAATAATAAAAAATGTGGATGGAACAGGCCAGAGGAGGTGAAAGGGGGAAGAAATGCAGAGATACGGAGAAGTAAAAGTGCAGATAAACACCAGAAAAGATAAGGAGGGGAGTTGATGGCGGGAGGAAAACAGATAAGGAGAGTCTCTTGAAGAGGTGGAGTGGAACGGTAAATAAGTGCGAGGAGGGGGGGGGGAAGAAGCGATGTGATTAAATGGTGTAAAAGAGAAGCGAGCTGAGGAGGATGTGCGAGAAGATAAGAGGAGGAGAGCTTTATTAATCCTTCCGGGGCAAATGAGAAAACAGAAGATGAGCAGAGGCCGAACAGAAGCAACAAGTGGGGAAAATGTACCGCCGGCTTCAGGATAACGTCGGGGGTCACTGTGGCCTGTATCCCTATTTTCATCGTCGAGAACAAAGGAGGAAAAAAAATACACGTTTTAATCAAACACTTGTAGCCCAGTGAAAAATATGAATAAATCAAATTTCCATGATAAATAGTTGGATGAATAAAGAGTTAAAAGCATATAAATAAAGGTGTTTTTTTTTTGGTTGTTAAAAATGTGTGAAATGTGTTAAACTTTTATTTGAATGCTTAATGTATTTCATGCAGTTTATTTTGTAAAACAATAGTTAAATCTGAAGCCACGTTTCCTCGTACTCGGGTATCGTACCTCAGCGTTTGGACGCGTTTACACATAAACCAGCTAAAACTCGATTCCCGATAAACTCTGTGTCTCTTGTTGCACCTGAAGGATTTTTACCTCACAATTTGTGTCGTTAATTCTTCCCAGGGTTCTGATTGGCTGCCGTGGCTTCATGCTTCTCATCACACTGCCCCCTACAGGCCCGGCGTGGTCATAGCAGCTCTGAACCAGGTGTATCGGCAGGTCCGCGTCAATGAAGATTTATTTTTTATTTTTTTTGTTTTAATCAACGTAGAGGGCAAATATCCGTTTTGGTACGTTTGAAGTTGTGTCTGGTCCTGCTGATCGCTTTGCTCGCTGCTGATTGGACGATTGGGGGTCCTGGAGGGGAGCATGGGAGAGGAGCTGTGTGTGTGTGTGTGTGTGTGTGTGTTTAAGCTTCCTAAACCCTGAGTTGCTTTTGTAAAACTGAAATGTTATAAACAACTTTCCATTGAGAGTTGAGGCACTGAGTTGAAAGCCTGGTATTGGTCACAGACATCATCAAGAGCAGCGACGGTGAGTTTCTCCTTTAAATTATTCATCCAGAGATTTAACTTAAGACTTAAAACGTCCGATCCCAAAAAGATCCGAGGCTCACGCGAGGCCAAACGCTGCAGAAAGCGCTGACTCCGCACTAAAATTCTGAGTAGGAGTGTGTGCATCGCTGAGAGAAACTGGGGATACGTTTTGACTTTAACGTGACTTTTAGTGGGGTCAAGTGGTGGAGGTGGTGGGGGAGAGTGGTGGGGGGGGGGGGGGGGGGACTCCAGCAAAGCAATGAAGATATGTGAGCTCAGCATGGGAGGAAGAGGAGGCCTGGGAAAATGGAGTGAAGACCAGGAGTGAAGATTGAAGAGGGATTTTCCGGTTGGCTAGCCGGTCCCGACCACGTGTGAAATTTGCTCTGAGCACCCGGTGGCATTCAATCAGCAGTTAGCTGGAGCGACGAGGGAATAACGCAAAAATGCAACGAAGGTAGAAGAAGAAGAAGAAGAAGAAAGTGTGGGAAATGAGGAACGGGGGAGGGAAATGTGAAATTTCCACAATTTCCATTTCCAGCAGCAAGTTTTCACGCGTTTGTACTGAAAACATTATTTTTCACGTGTAAATTAAGTTCAGTCTGACGATCGTGGCAGCGATTTCTCCTTTTCTAACCCCCCCCCCCCCCCCCCCCCCCAGAACACATTCTTCTCACTTCTGTGATTCATTAAAGCACAAATCACTCCTGCAAAAAATAGCATTTCTTCCGTTTCCCTCGGCCTCGCTGGCCGGGAGACGCTTCCCAGGCGCACAGCGGCGTGTTTTGAAGGATTTGGAGATGAGAGCCAACTGGCAGTGCTTTATTTTAGTTTTATTTCAATTCCTTCGCGCTTAGCTGTATGAGCTACATCACCATTTCTTGTAGATCAGCCTGGAACACGGTTGAGGGTCAACGCTCACTTTGTGATATTCGTCTTAAAGGTGTACAGGAGGATGTTCTTTTTCCGGGTGGATCATCAAGACTATTGGTCCTCCCAACTGTCAATCATTCTGGTGATCTATTACGTCAGGACGTCGTACGTCGCTCGTCCCCAGGTAGCGTGGATCTATTATATTCACTTTCTGCGCATGCGAGCTTTCAGGTGTCTATGGTGAGCTACGCCTTTAAGCTAGCTCGCAGTTCTCACCGGGTACTTTGAAAACGGCAGAGGGTCGCAAGAGAACAAGTGTCTGAGAAGAAGAGAAAGGCTTGGGAAGAGAGAAACAAGACCAGAGTGTTTTTGGGGAGATTGTTTCACCCGGTGGCGCTGAAAGCCCAGGTTGGGCTTCCCACTGACGCTTCAGTCGCCAAGTTTCTCCTCCACAGGTAAAGTTTGGCGTTCTATTTGGAGAAATCCATTTCAAATCACTTCCAGTCAAAGTGATCTACGTCTAGATTGTAACTTTCCAGGGTTGATTGGTTTGTTTTGTAATTTGCATCGTCAGCAGTTATTACGATGCCGACTTGTGACTTGTAAACAGAGCGTGCACGAGGAGAACTGGGCTTGTCATGTCTCTCGCACACGTTTTAGTCGGCGTTCCGTCTCGGGAGCAGGGAGAGCGTTGCGCATGTGCATTTTTTTCAAAAGGTGGAGAGAAGTCTTTCCTAAAATTCGGGAAAATCCTCCTGTACACCTTTAACTTCTGAGCATCATGCATAGATTCAAAAAAAAAAAAAAAAAAAAAAAAGGAGTTCCTGTCGTTACTAAATAGTTAAAGCAGCGTAATTTCATTTAACCTGTAAAAATCCGCGTCATTGTCCATTGATTATCGTCCATTTTGTAATAAAAGAGTCAAATTGACCCATTTGCAAACCGACGTCTCACTTTAGTCCATGAATTTGATTGTTTTGTGCAGAGCAGAGCAGCTCAGGCCAGGACGGAGCGCTACGTTTAACATGTTGAGAGTAAAAAAAACACTCGTCAGGGTGGATGGATGACGGCCGACGGAGAAAACAATCGCAGACTCATCGGGAAATAATGGAAGGAGCCGAGTCTCATGATCGTTGCAAGACGCAAACGACGAGCCGTGCTGACGGGAGTCACGACAGTTTGATTCCAGGAAGTTTTCCACTGCGACATAAAAACCATGAAAACACGGAACTCCGTCACTCGTGATTTGCACGGTGACGGTTGACCTTTGTAGAGGAGAGCGGGATAAAGAGACAGAGTAAGAGAGAGAGAGAGAGAGAGAGATTTTTGATTTAAAGAAAAAAACAAAACACTTCTATTTACGTCAGAGGGGCAGTTGAAGTTTCAGATTGTGTGTCAGACATTTAGAAACGTTTCAGATTAAAAGTAAATATGCAAAATGCGATTCATTATTTTGTTATAGAACACAAAATGTTCTTAAAACACCAGACCTGTTCAAAAGCCTTAAGATTGTCCCGTTTAAAACAAAAACTCTCGTATCGACTCGCCACGCCTCTCTGCCCTCCTCCACCTTGTTCCTCCTACCGACATAGATCTGCCTTCTACTTGCAGAGCTTCCACTCTGCCTTTGTTCTTATTTTCCGGTGCTCCCGTGATGAAAAGTCCCCTCGTTGAAAACAACATTTGAAAAGACTTCCGAGAGTTTGTGGACTAAACCAGCAGGTGAACGATGGAAATAAAACGTCAGACGGACAGAAAACAGTCAAATGTTAATAAACTACAGCGATTGTGAACATTTACAACTTAGCTAGAGCTATGCTCGGTAGAGCGCCGACCTTCACCAACGCCGCATCTGTTTGCGGAGCCAAGTTAAGTGAGCGAATCACTGAGCAGGGAGCGTCTCCATGGCGACAGACGCTGATCTCCTTTGATCTCCACGAGGAGCCGCTCTCATCCGCTTTGTATGGGAAAATATTTTTCACGTTTTTTTTTTTGGGTGGTGATTAATTTAGAAACGGTTCGCCGTTACTGTCCGAAAATCTAATGGATTGATCCTTGGATGATGACAAATCATCTCGGAAAGATCTCCTGCACTTCGGGTTGAGTAGTTTTTGTGAGATTTTGGTGACAAAAATACACGCAGACGCGGAAAAAAAATAACCTTCGTTGGCGGGGAAGGTTATAAAAAGAAACACCACCCGTTCACAAACGCTCCCAACAATTCCTCACTCCCGAGCGAGAGAAAGAGAGGGGGGGGGGAGGGAGCGAGGGAGGGAGGGTCACAGATGGGAGCTGACATATGGTTCACGTAGCATTACCAGGGCTATATGAGCTGAGCGTCGGATTAAAACGGTCTCATGGAGAACGTAGATGAACGCATGAGCCAGAGAGGGAATGAGATCAACACTGACAGACTTTGGATTTGATGTGATGACAGGAGAAGGGAGAACAAGATATATTGAAAATGACACACACACACACACACACACACACACACACACACACACACACACACACACAGACGGCGAGATCTGAAAGCAGAGTTTCCATCGACGGATCCTGCCTGACGACGCACCTGCAGCACATTCCGTTACAGAAACCTCGCATTTAAACGTTGGCGGGATCAAAGGTTGCGGGATCAAAGGTTGCCGGATCGACGTTTGCTCGCGTCGCCGATTTCAACGCGCCGCCCCTAAGCGAAGGCAACGGGACTTCTAGAAAGGTGAATCCCATCACGTGGTGACGGTCGTCAGCTGTGTGGGAACGTTCGCCCCCACCCCCCCCCCCCCCCCGTCGCCGCCGGCAGTCTCCGGGAGCTCCTCCTCCTCCTCCAGTCGTCTCTGAATGTGCACTCTGCCGCACAGCGGCTCTTTTTTAGCGTTTTGTTGAGCTTCTCCCCACGTTTTCCGCGCCGGTGCACTCGCGGCAAACGCCGACTGCTCTTTGTGGGTGTAGAGTGATGCGTGTCCTCATTTCACATGCGCATCCCGCTGCAAAACTCTCATTGCACTAAGACACACACTCCTGGGTTCCTTTGCTTTCAGGTCCGCCAGGTTCCGGTTGGATCGTATGCTAGCGGCTCCCCAGCGCTTCTTCTTCTGGTTCTTCGTGAACGTGGTTGTGTCGGCCTTGCTCTGACATTTACTGGCCTTTTGTTAACCTCCTACCAAGCAATGTATGTCAAGCCCAATTCCATTATTTGCAAGGTTGAGGGTTCCATCCCCGAATGGATGGTGTGGAAGTGACAGTGTAAAGCACTTTAGGGAGGAGACCAGTGATTCCCAAGCTTTTTTTTTTTTTTTTTTCCCTGAGGGGCGCCACATGTTTTGATGATTATAAAACCTCAGCGTGTGTCTGTGAAATGCAGTTTCTCTGTTGCGAGGATGAAGTCTTTGGGCTTCTGGGGCGGTTTGGTGAACCGGCGCCTCTTCAGCTCGAAGTTTCAGACTTTGATTCACCAGTTGTTTTAACCACAAAAGAAGAATTCGGCTCGAATCCTGTTGAATTCTAATTGTTTCAACGCAGGGTCATTATCCGTTAACTCTCTTTGGTACAATGGCTTTTTTTCTCTTCTGAACTATTTGTTTTTGATACTTGTTTCTCCGTCTGCTGACTTTGCTTTGTTGTAAGGTATTAATATACTTAAGCTGTGTAGTTTTAGACGCAAGGGTTTTTCAAAGGCTCATATTATACAAAATTCCCTTCCTAAAGGTTTTCCATCAGTAATAATCGTCTCCATACCTGGAACGACGCCCCAGAAGTGAAGAAAGTGTGTCCTCTCGCTCCCTGCTTTAAAAAGTGTGTTGCTCCAAGCAGCCAATCAGAAATCAAACCCTATATAGTGTCATCGGGGGGTTCAGCCAATCACAATCAAGGTAGGCTCCTCCCCCTTTGACTCCTCCCACAATTAGACAGCTCTGCTCTGGCACATGGCGCCACGCGAGGAAGTACTTCCTCCTCTTCCCATAGATGGGCGTGTGTGGGGGCGGAGCCAGTCCAGCTCACACAGACACAGCAGATTCTGAATGTAGCTCCTATGATTCAATATTCTAATGGAGGAAAATCAAGCAGGAAAACTTTGAATACGAGGTTTCTGGACCGACCAGAGCAGGATGGAGAATATAACTCCTTTAAGATATAAAAAGAAGATGTTGTACCCTTTAAAATCAAGGGTCGACCCCGGAGAGGTCAACGTTGAAAGAAGAATTTCCTCAGAGGGATGAATTAAAATGTGAACGCATTAACTAAAATAAACGTCCTTACTTGATCCCTTTGAAGTTGAAGGTATGTAACATGACATAAAAACTAAGTTATTGATTTCAATCTTATTTATCATATTTTTCAATTTAAAAAGCTGAAAACGTGTCATACGTTTGCATCGTAATCTTTTTTTGTGTAGATTGCGTATCCATGAGCAGCGCAGCTTTCTTTGAGCGTCATAAAGACTTGAAAGGAAAGACTCCGGGAGTTTGACGGATTCCTTCTCCACCGTTGGTTTGGATTCTCTCCCTTCTCTTCTAGTATTACCAGCGCTTGACTCGTTGACTGGTTTGTGTGGCCGCCAGCCGTTCATGTGCTCGACATGACAAAGAGCATCACGTCACGGCTTTCTCTCCGGCACCGCTGTCAAAAACAAAACAAAAACAAAACAAAACCCAAAACATTCGCAGCTACTTTCATGAACTCACTAACAAAAAACCGTCCAACAATCAGCGGAGCCCGTTTCTTCCGCCGCCGTTTCGCCGTCATGTGTTTCCTGTACCATCAAGCAAGGCAGCGTGGGAAAGTCTTTCCGGGACGAGCAGATGGGAGTCGACGACCGCCTGCGCCGACCGCGGCGGCGAGGAGCGCTTCTCGGTTCGCCGTCCTCGCCCCCCCCCGTGTGCTTCGGCTGCAGAGAGGCATCTGGGATTACCTTGTCTGACTCAACAGATGTTTGGAGGGAGGGGGGGGGGGGTAAAAAAAACGTGGATTTTGGACTCTGGCTCCTAAGCTGGCAGATGGGAAAGTGAAACGCTCCGCTAATGCTTCACCTTCACTCCCACGTGGTCGCCACTCCGCCGCCGCCGAGGCCTGGCGAGAAATAACCGCAGAGGCAGACTGGATTTAACCCCGGATTTAAAGTGGAGCAAAAAAAAAATACTAATAACACACCGAGAGATACTCAGGCCAATACTTCTAATCTGTTTTTTTAGATTTTCGAAATGCAGACGAGCACATCTGCCCTTGAGGAATTTCATACCTGTTTTTTTTTTAAAGAAATACGAAAAAGACATATAATATTCACAATTAAAATATGTATTGAACCAACAAATAACTAAATTGGACTTTTGACGCACATTAAAAAAAGAAAAACATTTATTTTGTAATTTTCTGATAACAGTAATCTGCCGGTCTCCTTTAAAACGCGACTCCTCTACAAAACAAAAGTGAAAATTATTCTCGGACGAACGCAGGGTTACGCAACAGCGGCTCGTGTTTGATTTCTTAAAGCGTTTTTTTTTTTCCATTCAGGAGACGTTAGACCAGGGGGGTCAAACATGCGGCCCGGGGGCCAGAAGCGGCCCGCCAGAGGGTCTAATCCGGCCCAACATGTGATTTATATTTTTTTTTAAGGTATATGTAAATATGAAAAGTGACAGAGGCTGATCTAAAAACACTAGATTGGCAAAAATGACATTCAAAACCGCCCTTGGTCAGAATTTATTAATGCAATCTGTGGAGGTCACATGACACAACACCTTTTCACAATAAAGGTGTCCAATTTATGTGAAGTGATACTTTAGACACGTAAACTCAAAAAACGTTTCCAGATGATGACTAATTGTTTTAATCCTGAATAAAAATACGAGATCCAGATACAGATATTGTGGTTTGTTTTTTTCTTTTTTTTGCAAATATAATCATATCTGATTAACTTTAATATGTATATTTCAGAATAGACTGGCAAATTCTTGCAGTTACAAAAGGATCAAAAGAAGGAAAGACTTTGACATTTGTCCATATCTGCAGTTTAGTGTTACGTTTGACTTGTTGGTCCCTCCAGAGGTCAGATACATTTTTGATTTTTAAATCAAAGCTGAAAACTCACTTTTTTAAAGTTGGCTTTTAACTGTCTAGGGCAGTGTATTTTATTCTGTATGCTCTGTTTTTATGAATCTCTGGAAGGATTCACCAACCTGCAGCACCTGTGTTTTATTTTTTTGGTTTTTATGTATTTATTCTCGTATTTATTTCTTAATGTATGGTTTTAGCTTGGTTGTAAAGCACTTTGGATGCCACCGGGTGATTGTAAAGGGCTATAGGAATAAAGTTTGAATTGAACTGAATTGAGATCAGGTTGATGTGGATCCTCGACTGAAATCAGTTTGACGCCCCTGCGTTAAGCCGTTGAACATTCAGGTTCTCCCTCCTCTCAGGTTAATTGTCCTTCGCGGCAAACATTGTATTTTCACTAGCATTGTTAACAAGACGCTCCAGAAGTCCCAGAGGAGCCGCTCGTACCAGAGACCCTGAGCGCCAGGGGGGGGGGTTGGATTCACTGAATCACACTCCTGCGTTTCTATTCCAGCACTTTGGGGGTCTGATAAACAACACTCACACCTGAAATGCTGGCTTGGCTCGCTGTTGCGGTTTCATGAAATGTGCCGACGCCAGCAGCTCCTCACACCTCGCCGGGAGACCAGAGGAGCTGCAGTGGAGGTTCAAGCAGCAGCTCCTCCTCCGGCCACCAGCTGCAGAACCGAAACAAGCACATCTGGTTTGTTTGTTTCTATATTCATCGATTACACACTTTTTTAATTTTCTTTTATTATTATTGCGATAGCCCTCTTGTCTACGACTCCACATTGTTTTTGCAGCATTTCTGGTGGGTTTCCATCGTCGCTGCTGCGCTTTGGCTGAAACCTGGTTAAAGCGTGGAATTTGTTGAACGACGGCGCCTCGTTTACTTTTTATTTTGGGATCGTTTGTTTGTATTTTAAACTCTGAGGGACCGTCACAGCAATAAAGTTGCACTGTTGGCTATACGTGCATATATATGTATATATATTAGATTAGATTAGATTCAACTTTGTCATTACAAATGCAACAATTGCAGTTTAGCTTCTAACTAGAAGTGCAATATCGCAAGTATCAGATATTATACACACAGAAATATATATGCATAGCAGTGTACATTCCATACATGCATACATATATATATATATATAAATATATATATATATATATGTATATATATATATATATACACGTGTGTGTGTGTGTGTGTGTATATATATATACACACACACACACACATATGCAAATATGTGTGTGTGTGTGTGTGTGTGTGTGTGTGTGTGTGTATACACACATATTTGCATATATATATATATATGCATGTATGTGTGTGTGTGTGTGTGTATACACACATATTTGCATATATATATATATATATATATATATATATATATACATACACATACACACTCATAAATATAAATAATAAATAAATAAGGAACAGTGTGAAGTTGCTGTTGCTAGAATTTACATTATATTACATTTAATGGACTATATATATATATATATATGTATGTATGTATGTATGTATGTATAGCCAAAAGTGCAACTTTATTGCTGTGATTGTCCTCAAAGTTAAAATACATATAAACAATGTGAGCAGTCATTTTGTCATTTTTAAGGGTATTGACAAAAAATTTCATTGAAACTTGAATCTTTCTGTAAAAAAAAAATATATATATATATATATATACAATTGCAGTTTAGCATCTAACTAGAAGTGCAATATCGCAAGTATCAGATATTATACACAGATAAATATATATGCATAGCAGTGTACATTCCATACATGACAAAAATATATATATATATATATTTTTTAGGCCAAATCACCCAGCTCTAATATACGCCCTGTTTAATCCTTTAATGTAGAATGTACTTTCCATCAGTTTGTCAGCTGACAAAGCTCGTATATATGTAATATTCCGGCCGTGGTTGTGTGCACAGGCTGGAGTGCAAAATAACACGTTATTCAAACGGCACTGCGGTTTAATGTGAAAGTACCTGGTGATCTGTTGCAACGTACGAACATATGTACGGATCTACTTCAAATGTTATTACACGTGCGTCTTTTACAGTCGAGCCGTGTCCACGGCGAAAAGACACAATAACTGCATGATTGAATAAACCTCTCATACTGAATAATTCAGGCAAAAAAAAAAGGAAAACGGTTGGATTTATTTCCCGGCTCGTCGTCAGAAAAAGGCTGAATGAAGCACATTCTTTGTGAGCTAAAGTGTGGCTGTCATATTCCGCCGCTAATGTTCAATTCCGACAGACGTCCGTGCATGAGACGCTTGTAATTTGCCGTCATTATGCAGGAACGGCGAGTGTTACTCCTGCGCTTCCCCTCGTCTGACGGGATCCAAGGGGACCGTTTAGCGAGCCTCAGTTTGCTCAAAGTAAAAGCATTTCGGAGGCAATTCTTCTGTGTCCCTGAACAAATAACCAAAAAAACTGCTGACTTTCAAAGGCGGCCGACCAAAGCAGTTTCTCCTCTGGCATCAACATGGCAGCCGGCGAGTACAGACCGCCAGTACAGACCACCAGTACAGACTGCCAGTACAGACCGCAAGTACAGACCGCGAGTACAGACCGCGAGTACAGACCGCGAGTACAGACCACCAGTACAGACCACCAGTACAGACCGCGAGTACAGACCACGAGTACAGACCACGAGTGCAGACCGCGAGTGCAGACCACGAGTACAGACCGCGAGTACAGACCGCGAGTACAGACCGCCAGTACAGACCGCGAGTACAGACTGCGAGTGCAGACCGCGAGTGCAGACCGCGAGTGCAGACCGCGAGTACAGACCGCGAGTACAGACCACCGGTACAGACCGCGAGTACAGACCGCCAGTACAGACCGCGAGTACAGACCGCGAGTACAGACCGCGAGTACAGACCGCGAGTACAGACCGCGAGTACAGACCACGAGTACAGACCGCGAGTGCAGACCGCGAGTACAGACCACGAGCACAGACCGCGAGCACAGACCGCAAGCACAGACCACCAGTTCAGACCGCGAGTGCAGACCGCGAGTGCAGACCGCGAGTACAGACCGCGAGTACAGACCGCCAGTACAGACCGCGAGTACAGACCGCGAGTACAGACCACCAGTACAGACCACGAGTACAGACCGCGAGTACAGACCGCGAGTGCAGACCGCGAGTACAGACCGCGAGTACAGACCGCGAGTACAGACCGCGAGTACAGACCACGAGCACAGACCACGAGCACAGACCGCGAGCACAGACCACCAGTTCAGACCGCGAGTACAGACCACCAGTACAGACCGCGAGTACGGACCGCTAGTACAGACCGCGAGCACAGACCGCGAGTACGGACCACGAGTACGGACGACCAGTACAGACCGCGAGTACAGACCGCGAGTACGGACCGCGAGTACAGACCGTGAGCACAGACCGCGAGTACAGACCACGAGTACGGACGACCAGTACAGACCGCGAGTACAGATGGTACGCCGCCCTCAGACCTGCAAGGTGGTGGAGGTGGAGGTGGAGGTGGTGGTGGTGGTGGTGGAGGAGGTGGAGGTGGTAATGGTGGTGGTGTGCCTCCAGATTTTTCCAAAGAAAAAAGTGTGTCTTGGCTCATAAAGGTTGAACAACACTGCATTATTAAACCCAGATTTGAGGACGTGTTTCCACTTCCATCTCATTAAACCAGATAGAATTATAACGAAGAACCTTGCAGAGCCGCACTATGACCGAACACCGGCTTTGGCCTAGTTCCACCCCGAACGCCCCCCCCACCCCCACCCCCCCACCCCCCCCACGCTGTCACCAGCGTCGCATTCCAACATCAACGTCAACATTTGTGTCCCCGGTCTTTAAAGCCGAGTCGTCTGAGGGCCTCTTTCTCACAACGTGATTTCCCAGGTTCCCGCTCCGAGAGCACGACGCTCCCGGATTAAACCGACGTGGCTTCATTTGGGAATGAAGTTCTGGGTCACAAAGACGCTTCGGAGAGTCGTAGCGCCGCGCTGTTTGCGCGAGTTATTAGTGCTGGTTATTGAGCGAGCCAGTCGTGTTGGAAAAACGTCTTGTGATGTACAACGTCTCACCTCCTCCTCCTCCGTCACCTCCTCCTCCTCCTGGTCTGGTCGGTCCAGAAATATTCAAAGTTTCCAGCTCCTCTTTGATCTTCCTCTATTGGAATATCGGATCATAGGAGCTGCGTTCAGAATCTGCTGTGTCTGTGTGAGCTGGACTGGCTCCGCCCACACACACGCCCATCTATGGGAAGATGGAGGAAGTACTTCCTCTCGTGGTGCCATGTGCCAGAGCAGAATTGTGGGAGGAGTCAAAGGGGGAGGAGCCTACCTTGATTGTGATTGGCTGAACCCCCTGATGACACTATATAGGGTTTGATTTCTGATTGGCTGCTTGGAGCAACACACTTTTTAAAACCTGGAACAAGCCGGGGAGAGAGAGGACACACTTTCTTCAAGTGTGGAAAACTTTTAGCAAGTGGATTTAACCTGATATGAGCCTTTAGAAGACGTTTCAACACTTTTTGCAACAAATCAAATGAACCTGGAAACATTTAAACTTTAACTTCTAGACTTTCATAGATTCTGTCGTTTTGAAATATGGACAAAAAAACTATATGAAGTACATACATTTGCTTTTGGATTTTAAACATTTCATTACACCTTCAGTTGTTATTTTACCTTATTTTAGCTGTTTTGTCCTTTTCCAGAATCGTTCAGAATTGTTTGACATCTTAGAATAAAATTAAAATAGTTAATTCGTCCCTGAGAGAGAAATTCCTTCAACCATTGCTGTGCAGCACAACTGGCCAGAACGTTCAGTATCAAGTGAGACAGGATCAAAATGATCAGTTTTATAAGTAGTTTTAAATATGAATATTTGCAAGGCTTAACGGTGACTAATAGAAACACAGAAAATATTATTTACAGGAAAGAGCTCTCGAGTTTTATTCGACAGGAATTTCGAACATTTTATCTCTTTTTCCAAGCAGTTTTGTTTGATTTTTCTCTATTTTTAAATCTTTTTCTTTTCCCCCTATACAGAAATCCTTGTCACTTTAGCATTTATTCCCATTTTTCTTTGGTTTGGGCTATTTTTTAATTTATATAAATAACCTGGAACCATTTAAACTTTAAATTGACGCTGACACAACTTCTAGACTTTCATAGATTCAGTCGTTTTGAAATATGGACAAAAAAACCTATATGAAGTTTACATTTATTTTTAGATGGTAAACGTTTCATTACACCTTCGGCAGCTTTTTCTAAAAAGACTCGTACGCAGTCTATGTAGTACGTGTCCTTCAGCCTGCCGTAGCGCAAAGTCTTTTGTTGGAGGGCTTCATAATGAAACTGCCATTTAGCAACCGGTTAATTTGGGAACGCACTTTAACGTTTTGACAAACCGGCCACCGATCTTGGATCCAATTAAAGA
>NC_137661.1:26946766-26956766 GCF_963422515.1 Blennius ocellaris | reverse complement strand
CTTCCCTATTTAATGAATAGATGGTCCAGTACGACGGACCATCTATTTATTAATAGGGAAGTAATTATTTTGCTATAAAATCCATATTCTAATTAATAAAAAAACACATTTAATCACATATTTATATACTTAATTCAAGCCTTATTTAGCCTCAGGTTCATACTTGAGAAAAACAAACAATTAATGGCAATTAATGTTATATATTTAGTCCAAAATGATGAAAAATAGATGTACTATTTACTTTTCGGCTCTATGGAGGACACAATGTGCCAAAATGAAATGAATAGACAAAGACATCATTGAATAATTATTTAAATGTGTCAGTTAATTCATTAAAATACTAATTACTTTCATGTATAAAAAAAACTAAAACTAAAACATAAAATTATTTCCCCTATTTAATTATTTCATGGTCTGTTGCTGCTTGGTGAATTGATCTTATCTGTCAAACATCAAAGTCAGTGGGCGGGGCTAATTACTATTACTTCCCTATTTAATGAATAGATGGTCCAGTACGACGGACCATCTATTAATTAAATAGGGAAGTAATTATTTTGCTATAAAATCCATATTCTAATTAATAAAAAAACACATTTAATCACATATTTATATACTTAATTCAAGCCTTATTTAGCCTCAGGTTCATACTTGAGAAAAACAAACAATTAATGGCAATTAATGTTATATATTTAGTCCAAAATGATGAAAAATAGATGTACTATTTACTTTTCGGCTCTATGGAGGACACAATGTGCCAAAATGAAATGAATAGACAAAGACATCATTGAATAATTATTTAAATGTGTCAGTTAATTCATTAAAATACTAATTACTTTCATGTATAAAAAAAACAAAAACTAAAACATAAAATTATTTCCCCTATTTAATTATTTCATGGTCTGTTGCTGCTTGGTGAATTGATCTTATCTGTCAAACATCAAAGTCAGTGGGCGGGGCTAATTACTATTACTTCCCTATTTAATTAATAGATGGTCCAGTACGTCGGACCATCTATTAATTAAATAGGGAAGTGATTATTTTTCTATACAATCCATATTCTATTTAATAAAAAAACACATTTAATCACATATTTATATACTTAATTCAAGCCTTATTTAGCCTCAGGTTCATACTTGAGAAAAACAAACAATTAATGGCAATTAATGTTATATATTTAGTCCAAAACGATGAAAAATAGATGTACTATTTACTTTTCGGCTCAATGGAGGACACAATGTGCCAAAATCAAATGAATAACTTACCAAAATGTTAATTCCCATTACACCGAGTGCTAATCAGTAATATAAAGTACAAATGTACTCATCACTCCGCTAGGTGAATTTGACCTTTGTGTTAATTATTAGTACTTGATATAATGGGAATTAACATTATGTGAATTATCGTTGATTCATGCATGTCTATTATAACCACTGTTCACTGTTTCACACCTGCAAGGCCACGAGTCTTTGTTCTTTGTATTCACGAAAAGATTGATTGAAAACCACATAGAAGTGTAACCACACACACACTTACACTCACACACATGTAAACACACAGGCCTGAGAACCAGTGTTAACCTGCTTTGTTGTATCTGTGTATGAAAATGTAACCGCCGACTTTAACTTTGAATCAAATGGGGCAGCGAAGTGAAGATCTTTGCAGATCGATGAACTTCAGCTGGTGAATTCATTTCTCTGTCCTTGTACAAGCGGACATATTGTTTTGACTCTTTATTGCTCTCGATACCGGGGTCGTCTCTCTTCTCTCATTCTTGCAGGTTTTTTAACCTAACACACTCTCTCGCTCTCTGTGTTTTGCAGGAGACACATTTCATCCTCGCCCTGCGGCTCCAGGCGACGACGACGGCGGCGGCGACGATGGCGGCTCTGACCACTGACCGGCTCGTCGGAAGCCTCGCGACGACGCCGTCGCGTCTTTCCCCCCGGCTGCGGCGGTCGCTGACGGGACCCCTCTGAGGATATACTTTCCCCCGCCCCGAGGATTTATCCGTCCGATGTCGTTGCTTTTCCCCAGATGGAGTAAATTTGAAACGTGCCACTTTGCCCTCGTTTCCGCCGGATGGTCGCCGACGCGCCTCGTTCCGAAAGGGATTATTAGCGGCGACCGCGCTCGTCCACTCCGGAGTTAATCGCCGCTTGCTTTTTTTGCCCCAGCGTGATTTTTTATTTTTTTTTGGTATTTTAATGTCCCCGTGCGACCCCCGATAGAAATCCGGGAATCCTGTAGACAGAACGAGAAACGAACCGGTCCGAGAGTCCGCGGCCATGTCCACGTGGAGGCTCCGCCCGGACGCCGGGCGTCAGCTCCCTCAGTCCGCCACCGGGGGGAGCCGGAGGATGGGCCACCGGGCGCCGGGCGGTTCCCGGAGCGCCGCCCGGTGGCTCCTGCTGGGACTGCTGCTCCTGCAGGCGTCATCGTCGTCGTCGTGGGCCCAGCGGCTGGACGAGAGCGACCCGGTGGTCACCACGGCGTACGGCAGGCTGCGCGGCATCAAGAAGGAGCTGAACAACGAGATCCTGGGGCCCGTGGTGCAGTTCCTGGGCGTGCCCTACGCCGCGCCGCCGACCGGCGAGCGCCGCTTCCAGCCCCCCGAGCCGCCGGCGTCGTGGCCGGAGGTGCGCAACGCCACGCGCTTCGCGCCGGTGTGTCCGCAGAGCATCGTGGAGGGGCGGCTGCCGGACGTCATGCTGCCGGTGTGGTTCACCAACAGCGTGGACGTGGTGTCGTCCTTCGTCCAGGACCAGAGCGAGGACTGCCTCTACCTCAACATCTATGTCCCCACGGAGGATGGTGAGTTGGCCCAGAGGGGGGGCAGGATCGGTTCGCCGGGTGCGGCAGGAGGCGGGCGGGGGGGGTTAGGAGGGTGGGCGGGAGTCAAACCCGCAACCCTCCGGTACGGGGTGGGGCTTGTGTCTTTTTTTGGGGGGGGGAGGGGGGGGTGTGTGTCGTTCCATATTCGTGAGAGTGCACTCCTGTCTCGGTGTGTCCCGTGGAGAGAGGGGAAGCATGACCTTGTGCATGTTTTAATGTGCATGACTCTGCTTATCCAACCTGAGAGAGTGAGTGTGACCCCCCCCCACCCCCCCCACCAACCCCCCCGAGTGGCCCGGCGGGACCACGTCCTCCCTCCATCTTATCTCCGTCCTGTCTTCCTCCTCCTCCTCCTCCGAGTCTCTCACTTCTTACTCGCTGCTTTATTTGCTTTCCTCTGCAGCCACCACCTCCTCCCCCCTCCCCCCCTCCCCCCCCCTCCTCCTCCTCCTCCTCCCTCCTTCTTTTATTTCCTCCCATGTCTGGAGCTCATCATAGCACATTGTGCTCCGTCACAATGGCTACAGTTCATTAAACAAGACAGCCATTGTCATGATCATCACCGATTGATTTGGCTGACTGGCTGAGTGACTGGCTCGCCAACTGATAGACTGAATACTGCTCTGATTGAGCCGGTGTGACTCCCCCCCCCCCCCTCTATTCCTCCCCCTTTCCTTCTTCTCTGAGTCTCTCTCAGTCAATCAGCTTTGTGTGTGTGTGCGTGCGTACGCGTGTGCGTGTGTGTGAGCGTGTGTGTGTGTGTGTGCGCGCATGCTAGCTCCTGTGTGCGTCGCGCGTTTAGGGGCTCCATGTTATTCTTTAGTCTTCTATTCATTTTACAGTCAAAAGAATATCCAAGGAATGTGCCAGGAAACCGGGAAAGAAAATATGTAGACAAGGAGGTATGTATGAGCCGAACGCGACCCCCCACCCCCCTACACCACCCCCCCTCCCCCTCCCACCACCACCCGTCCTCCTCCAAGAGTCAAGAGGAGGAAGTGGATGGAGGTCTACAAGCTATTCAGGTCTTGACTCGGCGGCTTGTGTTGGTCTGAGTAGAGAGACGGAGCTTCAGGACATGTTTAACCCTTCGATGCACACGTGGGGTCAAAAATGAACCCCAAGCAGTTCCGATGGAATCGTCTAGGAAACGTTCATTCTTTAGCAACTCCGACAGTCCCACTTACACGTGTGATGTCATCGCTCACATCTCATGCAACTGTGTTGACAGTCAAAGTTGCATCAGATGTGTAAGTGAGACCTTCAGAGTTGCTAAGAATTAAAGTTTCCGAGAAGATTCCGTCGGCACTGCTTGTGGAACAGTGGGGTCGTGATACAAAAACTGCAATTTCTTAAAATTAGTGAAAGGATAAATAAAAATACAAATGGTCTCATGTCACAAACATGTTTTCTGAGGAATACCTGGAATATAGATAGATAGATAGATAATTACTTTATTCATCCCCGAAGGGAAATTGTCTTGTTGCAGCAATCTGGTACATACGAATATTATAAAATACAATAGAACAGTAATAAAAGTAAGAAATAAAAATATAAAAATATCTGGGTATAAGACATAAAGTAAAACACAGAACGGAACATGGGCACTTAGAAATAATCACGAGGTAAAAGCAAGATAAATAAATAGTAAGGTGCAGTGGCAGAGCCATTAGAAGTAGGTATTATATAATAATAATAACAATAATATAGATAACAGTGTGAAATAGTGTATAATAATATGAAAATATTGCAACTCTTTGTTTAAAGATTTTGAAGAATAACAACCCAGTATTTTGCCAAAACGCATTGATTTGAATTGGGGGGGGGGGGGGGGGGTCATTTTTTGACCCCACGTGTGAGAGTGTAGGGCCTGGTAGGTCGTGCCTCCGAGGGTTACGAGGCTCGAGTAGGAAAAGCAAGACGTCACAGCCAGTATTCCTCCCTGGAAGTCCAGCGAGCTGCACGGTGGGGGGGTGGTGGGGGGTGAGATTTTCAGATTCGTCAAACTTTGTAAATCCCCGCCAACGGAAGCGACGACAACATCACACAGACGGGGGGGGGGGGGTGGAAAACCCCCAAAACAAAACAACAACAAACAAAAAAAATCCCTGACTCAGACTTGTAATTTGTAGACCTTGTGATGATGGAGTAGCGGCGAGGTGCAAAGCCGGCGCATTCTCCTCCTCTCGGGTATCGACCGCGAGCTCTCGCCTTGTCAGCGAGTGTGGGCGATTTGATTGGCTGCCAGCGAGAGGGGGGGGGAGGGGGGGGGGGGGTCAGGAGGTTGTGCAGTAATGATGGTTGATGTGCGGCGGGATTGCAAGCATATTAGATCAGGCCCGATGTCCTAAACACCGCACACACACACACACACGCACACGCACACACAACACACACACACACACACACACACACACACACACACACACACACACACACACACACAAGGTGATGTAGCAGTGCGCAGTGTTTAACAAGATGAGCTGAGGCTGGACCTTGACTGTGTAATCTCCATTAAAAGAAAGCAGAGGTTGGTCCAGGCGACTGTATCAAGCACTGTTTCATCAAGATAATTCCCCCCCACCCCCCCCCCCCCCCCCCTCCTCCCCCAGTCGCTCAACCAGCTCCCTCCGTGGATGTTGGTTTGTGTGTGTGGATATGTCAGCGTGAGAGAGTGTGTGTGTGTGTGTGTGTGAGAGAGAGGGAGATGCTGACAGCGTCCTTAATAAGGTCTTGGTGTTAATGTCATTGTCTTGGCGGCTGCCGGCTCCGTCACATATCGTACCTCCCGTCTCGGCCTTGCTCCTCGTGTACATGTCAACTCTCACCTCTCCGCTTCCTGCTCTTCTTCTGACAACTACGTGGTCGGGAAGCACGCCGAGTGTGTTTGACACACAAAGCATCGGTCGTGGAGATTTTCCTTCATTCTGCGGGAGATTTATCTGGATAGTTTCTTTTAATTTTTAATTTAAATTTTTTTCCATCCAGTCTCTGAGCTCCTCAGTTAATTCCGGAACCATCTTTACCTTGTGCAGAGCACAATTCCTCATTATGGCGTTGGGCAGTCGGTCGTTCTAAAGCAGCGTTCCTTCACGAGGAACGTCTCCGACAGCCTTGTGGGGGCGCCAGAGATCAGCGAAGGGCCTCAGGCTCCGCCTCCTCTCAGGTTGTCTACTTACACTTTCATGTGTTCAAGAAATGTATAATACAACAGTTCTATTATTAAAGCAGGGAGAAAAATGGACTATTGCTTTATGTCGCGATGCGTTTGTCCACCGATGTGCGGGAATAGGTTGCGATCAGTGTGCGCATTATTTTGTAATAGCTCACACGTGGTGTTGCGAGAACATTGGTGAGAAGGTCATTTGATGGTTTGAACTGTAACGGGTGTTATAGACCAAGTGACGCCAGTGGCAGATCTCTCGGCATTCTGTGATTACTGTTATTTAAAAACCATAAATGTGTTGCTCACGGTTGTGCAGTTTGCGTGTTTACCCTGCGGCTCTGTAGGTTTTCTCTGGTTGCCATGGACTGAATGTTGCTGCGTTGTTTGCGATCGAGGACCAAACTACATATGCATTTTTATTTTGCGTAAAATTTGAGGATTAACAAAAAAGTCAAGAAAAACACAATAATTACTCCTTCAATCTATCATTTACAGGATACGTGACTTAAAAGGATTCAGACTTACAATCTGAATCCAGTGAGTGACTGATGACTGCTGGTTATATAGTAATAAATACCACAATCTTTACTACAGTCTCACATTTTTGGACGGACTCTACATGGACATCGTGGAAAGAAAGGATGATTAATGAACTCTCAGCTACAAATATATATATAATTGTTTTGGGTTCACATGCTGTATTTTTAGTATTGGACCAAAAGGCCGATGTCAGAGTGAGCAGGTCATGTGACAGTTCACCAAAGAGTCGTGTGAGTCTAACGTGACGTCGTCCGTATTAAATAAATGTAGACTGAATTACGTTCTGCTGGAAAATCATTCGTACGACAACAGCAACTTCATCACCAGAGTATAAATTACACTTTATGCCATCTAATAAGTACTTGTATTGGTTTTAGCTGCTGGTTAGTACTCGTACTTCTGCTCATCCGTTTAAAAAAAGTTGTATCGTTGCATCCCGACTTGTAACCTCCGAACAATTCGAAAAGTTCCAACATGAGGCCATCGTGTGTTTGGAAAATGCTTCTTTACTGACAAAACAATTGAAACTTGATAGAGAGCAAACAGAGAGAGAGGCAGCCAGCAGTGAAGTGATGAAGAGCCGCTGAAGATTCGATGAAGATTTGATGAAGGGCCGATGAAGGCTGATGAAGAGCCGATGAAGAGGCGATGAATTGATGAAGAGTCAAAGAAGTGCTGATGAAGAGTCAATGAAGTACTGATGTAGTGCCAATGAAGGGCTGTTGAAGTACTGATGAAGCGCTGATGAGGAGCCGATGAAGAGCCGATGAAGGCTGATGAAGAGCCGATGAAGGCTGATGAAGAGCCGATGAAGTGTCGATGAAGTGGCGATGAAGGGCCAATGAAGTACCGATGAAGAGCTGATGAAGAGTCAATGAAGTACGGAAGAAGAGCCGATGAAGTACCGATGAAGAGCTGATGAAGAGTCGATGAAGAGTCGATGAAGTACAGAAGAAGAGCCGATGAAGTACCGATGAAGAACCGAAGAAGAGCCGATGAAGTACCGAAGAAGAGCCGATGAAGTACCGATGAAGAACCAAAGAAGAGCCGATGAAGTACAGATGAAGAGCCGAAGGAGAGCTGAAGAAGAACCGATGAAGGGCCGAAGAAGAGCCGATGAAGTACCGAGGAAGAGACGAAGAAGGTCCAATGAAGTTTCGATGACGAACCGAAGAAGAGCCGATGAAGTACCAATGAAGAGCCGATGAAGTACCGAGGAAGAGACGAAGAAGGGCCAATGAAGATTCGATGAAGAACCGAAGAAGCGCCGATGAAGAGCCGAAGGAGAGTTGAAGAAGAACCGATGAAGGGCCGAAGAAGAGCCGATGAAGAGCCAATGAAGTACCGATGAAGAACCGAAGAAGAGCCGATGAAGAACCGAAGAAGAGCCAATGAAGTACCGATGAAGAACCGAAGAAGTGCCGAGGAAGTACCGATGAAGAACCGAAGAAGCGCCGATGAAGTACCGATGAAGAGCCAAAGGAGAGCTGAAGAAGAACCGATGAAGTCCAGATGAAGAGCCGATGAAGTAACGAGGAAGAGACGAAGAAGAGCAATGAAGATTCGATGAAGTACCGCTGAAGAGCCGATGAAGAGCCATGAAACAATACATACACATGGAGCGCGTGGCGAGGCAGAGCAGAGTAAACTGCAGATCTCATCTCAACGACCTCATAAGGACCGTCGTTCGGTGCCGAGTTGTGCTGGAAGGAGATTTAAAAAGTCAAACTCTGTATAGTTAAAAGTAGCACGCGAGTCGTCTGTGGGAGGGAGTTTGGTCATTAAGTGACCACGTGCCGGGACGTCCGTTTCTGTTTCTGAGATCTGAGGACGCGGCGCCGCGGTTCGTCTTCTTCGCTCTCCACAATGTTCCATTAATCCCTGAAACCGTCTAGAAACGTCCCGTCGCTGGACGGACGTCCATCAGACCTCCAGCTCAGAACAAACATCCTCCAGCCCGGCTGATGGAAGTGCAGCACAACAACCATCTTTTAGACCCGACAAAATAAGATGCTTGACGATGGAAACCGTGAGCTTAAAGGACCCTTGAAGGAAGTAATACGTACTTGAGGGTACTTCAATGGTTCACTGATCAAAGAGTCTTTTTCTTGCAGCAAATTTATGCAACTTCGAGGTTCGTATTTGTGCAGTGGTCATATATCGCACAGACCGCTGTGCGAGTTTACCACAATAAGACGCCGGTTTTGTTTTTTTGTTGTTGTTTTGGAATAGTTTTCATGTATACGCCAGCAACATTTTTGAAAACAGTGTTCATTCACATGAAAACGGGAGGAATGGTGAAAATGATGTCGTTTTCATGTCCGACCACTAGAAGGGTGCTGCTGTTTTGTTTTTTGTAGTGAAAACACACACACACACACACACACACACACACACACACACACACACACACACACACACACACACACACACGCAAAACAGGCAAAAATTCCTACTTTTTTTTTTTTTACACTAATGTATTCCAAGTACCAACCAATAAATAAATAAATAAATAAATAAATAAAAGCGATGCTGCCGTTGACGTGAGTAATTTATAACTTAAAAGCCTTTCGCTGATTCGGGTGTATTTTTCCAACCAGTTGAACAATGAGCTTCTTCAAACGAGTTTTATGTGTCTTGGCCGCCCTTGAATTGTGAGCTTATCCAATCAGACGAGTATTTTCCCCTCACCCCGTCTCACCCCCACGTCTTCGGAACACATTAGAGGCGACGCAAGGGAATTAATAATGAACAATCAACGGTGAAATTTATGTACGAGCACACACATCACCCCACCCCCATTTTTTTTTTTTTTTAAACAAAGCATGGCCTCCATTCAGATTCCACTTCAAGTCAATTAAGTTAGAAGTGAGTCCCGCGCTACTGTCCACGCAAATATGAAACTTGGAGAGTGAACATTGTCTGCAAGTAGCACAAGTGTAGGGGCCATACAAGACTGGGGTCAACTCTGAGAGCCATTAAATGAGAATTGTTGGCTCATTAATGTTTTCTAGCGGGAACGGCTGCCGCCGCTCTCGGTTCTCAGCGACAGCCTCTATTATTAACCACCTCGTCCTACAGTCTGCTTCATACGCCGTTCACTTCTCTTCTCTCTTCTCCGTCAACAACTCCAAATCTGCTCCCAGGTTTTTCTTCTCAATAATCCGTTTGTTGTCGTTAACCCTTCGCGCAGGCACTTACTGGAACTCTTTTGACTGTTAAAGTTTTAAGGTTTTAATGGGAGGAGGCTTTTTTTTAAATGTGGAAAGAGCAAGTAAGGGAGTATGAAACCGACCACAATTGTACGTCATGCGAAGTTGCAGGTAGTTTTGAAAAAAACTACAGCTCAACAAAGTATGGATTCAATTGGCAAAAGAGTACATATTGTGACATATTCTATATATTTGCTTAGAACTACATTTCACCTTGTTTTAAAGCAAATACAAATGCAAAGACGCAAAA
>NC_137661.1:26919965-26941566 GCF_963422515.1 Blennius ocellaris | reverse complement strand
CCGGAGGAGTGAAACAGCGATCAGTGGAGCTAAGTGAAGTGTGCTGACATCATGAGCTGCTCTCCAGGCACACACACACACACACACACACACACACACACACACACACACACACTGGATTGGTTAGGCCCGCCACCGCGGAACAAGTCGGGTAATACATTTTTGATGACTGTCATGTGCACGGCTCCGTGTTTTCCGGAGGTTGTTCCGGTGAGCAGAGTCACTGTTCCGGTTGTGGTGAAGGCCGCTAACCACGTTTTTTTCCCGCTGTTTGGACTCCCTCGTGTGGTACGTACTGATCAGGCCTCGAAGTTTTTGCTCAAGTCCTAAAGCAGCTTAAAAATACAGCATTATGGCTCAAGCGCGTACCACCCAGGGAGTCGGGGAGCTTTGGAACGTTTCCATCAGACGCTTAAAGCGTTGCTGTCTGGCGTTCGGCAAAGAAGGCGTTGAAGGAAGCGTGGCTCTGCGGCGCCGCCAAGCGGAATTTGTTGGTCCGCGCGAGTCAGTTCCAGTACAAGCGCCACCGAGCTCCAAATTTGCTCGGGATAACCTTGGGGTCGCCCCGCCCAGGCCTGGTTTGATGGACACTCTACCGGTCAGGGACCTTTCCTCCCGGACAACAAGGAGCTGCTGTTGCTCCCAATCCCGGGATGTAGTTCACAAGCGCGGTATGGTGGTCCTTACCTTATTCAACGTAGAGTGTTTGATGGGGACATCAATGTGTTGAAGCCGTATTCTTGGTCCGTACCTTAAGCCGCCGTTCGTGGGGGGGGGGGCGCTGGAGAAACCCGTGGTGACGCCCTCAGGAGCCGGCCGGTGCTGAAGTCGCGTCAGTTTGTTTATGGAGGAGCAGGAGCAGGAGCAGGAGGTGGAGCAGGAGCAGGAGTAGGATCAGTACCAGTCCACTTCAGCACCACCCGAAGACGACGACTTCCCGGCGACCCTGCTGCCAATTCTGTGGCAGTACGTGATTTACCAGGGTTGCTTTCCCGTTTGTCCTGTTCGGAACAGGCGCAGTACAAACCGCTAGGCTCATGAGTTGGTCTCTGCGCTTACAGGGAATTTAATATTGCCATCGTGAAGGTCCGGGGTAAAGACAATGTGGCTGCGGGACGCACTGTCCCGCCTTCAGTCCAGTGCGGCGTTTGCACCGAAGAAGTGGGATAGGGCTTGAAGTTCTCTTCCTACTTCTTCAGCGACTCTGGGTGGCCATGTTGCATCTCGGGGGATCCCCTCCCCCTTCTTTTAGGTTATGTGTTCATCTTCAGGGCATTTGGCCCCGGTGCTGCGCTTTAATTGGGGTGGCATCGCGCGGTTGGCAGAGCGGTCGCTACCCTGGCAACGCTTGTTCTTGGCAGTGTTTGGAAGGAGACAAGGCTTATTGGCAAAGAGGGATGTGAGCATGTGGAGAAGCAGGAATCAGTGGGATCCGACGTCAGCATTGTTCAGGTTCTGTTGGAAAGTACTGTGTCTCGTGTCTCACCAGCGCTGATTGTTAAAACGGTGCGTGACGAAGATAAGCGGCTGTTTCCCAAAGCTGCTAATAGTTCTGAAGTTATCTGAAAGCCCTTTACGCAACGGTCGGTTTACTGTAGGCCATTGCGCCCGTATTGCATCACTTCACGCCGCCAGAGCACTTTTTGGATGGAACGAAAGACGGCGAAATGATTAGAAAAATGTATTTTATTTACGCGTTTGCACCATCTGGGACTTTCCTCAAGTAATCTGCAACACAAACAACGTGCGGTTTGTGGCTGTGATCTTCTCTACGGACGAGTTTTTACTTCCTTATCAAAGGATCTTCATAAGACATGGGAGCAAAACGGATCATTATCTATCGTTTCCCGAATGCGTTGGCAAATTAAAGATCAAATGCTCGGTAGCTGAGTCGGCTCACAGCCCTCGAGCGTCCGCTTGTTTGTTTTGGAACATCGCGGCGATACGACACCAGTAAGAAGCGCCGCCCTGTCAGGAAGGTTAGGGGTGTGAATATTCAACACAATGAAGCCGAATGGAAAACTGGAACTATTTCAAACAGATCAAAGCAGTTGGATGAATGCATTGCGGGAACAGCAGATTGTGTAATCCAAGTGATTCTTGGCGAATTAGGTTTGTTTTTTTAATCACATTTCTACAGATTCACAAAATGTGCTAAAGAGTTTGACTATGAAAAGAAAATCTTTTCTATCCTGCTGTTGGACGGATGATTGTTTTTTGTCTTCGGGGCTAAAAACTAAACTGAAAGTAAAAGTTCTGCCTCTTTAACGTCAACATCGACCATCTGAATATTGTTTAATATACAACGTATGGAGACTCGATATTGTTTATCGTATGATATTTAGTGTACAGTTTACAAAACATTTTCTCTCATTTTCCTTACATTTGTTTCTTCTTCATCTATTCTTAGATTTATTTTATATTCCTATGAAACAGTAAACACTTTGGATCGTCCTTGTGTCTTTCTTACTACTTGTTTTTTTTTGGTATTTTCCTCGCGTTATGAGTACTTTAAGACAGGGCGAACCACTTTTCACACGTACAGCCGGCTCTCGGGGCCGTTTCCACGGCAACGTTTGAAGTAAAAATGCATCATTTTAACATAAACACAAAGGCTTGTGTAACAGAAAAACTGAAAATGATGTAGTTCGCATGTTGGGCCACTAGTGGGCAGTGTTGGAGCCTTTTCCAAAAAAGTTGTGTTGGTTATGGAACTTCACCAGCGTGTTTCCCCAACTTTTCTACAGATATCAAGTAGTAAATGCTGATTTCTCGCCCGCTCACTCAGCTGTTAATGACCGTGAAGAATCCCTGGATCGCCGTCCTCTGACTCATAAGTCGAATTTCTTTCGTGATGTTTTGCTTTCATGAAACGACTCAGACGACCTTGTCAAGTTCTTTCTTCAGACAATAACAAGAAAACAAAAACATTCTTTTCAGCATTCACATATAATCCAGCCTCTACGATAATCTCACAAGTGTGACGTTATTTAAATACGTACCGCTGAGTTTCCTTCAGACAGAGTTCGTGGATTTTTCTTTTTAATTTACTTTTAAATTTTCTGATGTGTGACAAATTAATTCTTCCTTTTAATTCGTCACACATCGACTCAATGGAACTGCGATAAAGACGTTTGGACTCCATATATGTGGCCTGCCTTTTTAAAAGGGACACTTTTTTGAATGCAAAAGTAAGACTTTCATCATCAACTCTTCTTTTACTTTGTGGAAAATTCACAAGAAGAGTCCATCCATCCATCCATCCATCCATCCATCCATCCATCCATCCATCCATCCATCCATCCATCCTGCATCAGCATCCTTTCAGTAGATGGAGGTCTAATAACTACTAATAACGATCTCTACAACCGTCTCATGCAGTATTTGAGTTGTGCCTCACGATTCCAGCCTTATTTTTACGTCCTACTTTAAAGGTGCATTAATCCCCAAAAATATCTCTCAAGGGCATTTTGATATGTTGTGTTTGTGTCATTTTGTTGGATAACTGGTTTCAGTCATGCACATTATTCAATTCTTATTACATTTTTCACCCCGGCTTTAATGGAAATGAGGATTTTAAGGTTAAACGCTGCGGTGCAGACGGCTCAGGTCGTTGCTAATGCAGCTGTTGTACAGTTCCACTTTTTCAGTCCTCTGCCCCCCCCCCCCCCCGCCCCCCCTCCCCCACAACATCCATTAGTCAGTTTTTTAAAAATTGTCCGGTGAAATTCAACAGGAAGTTGATATGATTAGGCACCTTGACTCTGAGTTTAGTTTCATGTCAAGCGATGGGACGCGAAGGAGGGAGAGTCTTCAAATCTGAACTGAGACGTCAGAAAACCTCTTCCTTTCTCAACCGCGACAGCAGATCAGCTCGTTTGTGCGAAACGTGAAGGAGAACTTTAACCCCCGACGGTAAAGCCGCGTGCAAAAACCCTCCGAGTCCTCCGATTCTACCCGGAGGTGAGCGGTACCCCGTGTGAAGTGGTCTCTCGGGATGGAGACCCCACAAGGGCTATAAATCTAGAGCGCGCACACACACACACACACACACACACACACACACACACACACACACACACACACACACACACAAGCTTGGCCAAGATAAATAGTGCTCATGCACCAGTGTATTCACAGATTATGTGGTCAATATTCACTCACAGGCAAAACACACACACACACACACACACACACACACACACACACACACACACACACACACACACACACACACACACACACACACACACACACACACACACACACACACACACACACACACACCCGGAGGTGGCCCTGGAAGTTAGATTTAACATCCGATAAAGCATTTCGCAGAAAGTGTGTGTGTGTGTGTGTGTGTGTGTGTGTGTGTGTGTGTGTGTGTGTGTGTGTGTGTGTGTGTGTGTGTGTGTGTGTGTGTGTGTGTGTGTGTGTGTGTGTGTGTGTGTGTGTGTGTGTGTGTCAGCACACAGGAGACTGTAACAGACACCTCAGCAGCTTTAGATACACGGCAGCTGTCAATAACTCATCAGTTCTTTCATTAAGCGTATTGGCAGCCCGTCAAATGGGTTGTGTGTGTGTGTGTGTGTGTGTGTGTGTGTGTGTGTGTGTGTGTGTGTGTGTGTGTGTGTGTGTGTGTGTGTGTGTGTGTGTGTGTGTGTGCGCGCGTTCTTCGATTCCTTCCCGTTCAGTGACTGACTGTGCTGCGTGATTCTTTCTTCCTCCACTCGTTGTAAAAAAAAAAAAAAAAAAAGTCCTGTAACCTTGTTTGTGTGCGGGATGTTAAGACTGTTTTCCCGGAGCGTCTCGCCGAGCGTGGGCCGGCGCCGACAGGTAGACGCCACGAGGCAAAGGTGACGGACGCCGCGTGGTAGCGAGGAGGCGGCAGAGACGAGGCATTCAGAGCCCGCGGGTAAACGCTTTAACTTCGCCGGCGGAGCGGTGAAAGTGGGCGGCTGCACAGGTCGGAGGTCACGTGTCCCGGCGACCGGACGGATCCTCGTTTTGCTTCCGTCAATTCTCAAAACGTCTAAACACGGAAACAAAGCTGAATCCTCGAGGAAAAGTTGCCCGGTGAATAGAGTGACATTTTAAAGTCCCAGTGAAATGTAACACACTACTTTGCAAAAAACGATAGTTGGGGTTCTACTTGTAAGGTTCCTCCGACTCTGTTATTAGGGACCTCGCCAACGGCTGGGCCCTAGGCCCAGCCAACGGCAGGTCTCTTTTGGATTTCGTCGTCGCCAAAAGTGCGGGCCCTCCGAAGGAGGGCCCGCACTCATCCAGGCCCTCTCCTGACCCTCCCAGAGTGGCCGACGCCCCCCAAGGGGGCGTCGGCCACTACCTGGTGGCGAAATTGTATATTGTATTTCGAATGTTTTTTCTTCTTTTTATTTTTCTGCTTTTTTCTCCGTTAGGCTCTAATTTGACCCCCTAAACACGCTCAAAAACTCACCAAATTTGGCAGGCTCGTGAAAAGTCGCAGCCTTCAGAAGATCATGTCAAAACATTCCATGAAAATCCAAAAATGGCTCTCTAGCGCCACCTAGAAAATTTCAATCGCCCGCCACGGTCCGTAGGAATGTCGTAGAGAAATGTCGCGAATACGAAATTTGTTCGTCTATTCGAGCCCTTCGACTCACGCGCTCTAACTTTTGACCTAACTCCAACAGGAAGGCCGCT
Organism: Blennius ocellaris; assembly: GCF_963422515.1. Taxonomy (NCBI): domain Eukaryota; kingdom Metazoa; phylum Chordata; class Actinopteri; order Blenniiformes; family Blenniidae; genus Blennius; species Blennius ocellaris. The sequence continues at coordinate 26,935,881 of NC_137661.1, read as the reverse complement.
ATTTGCCTTTCAAAGTAAGGTGTTCACCCAAAAAAGGGAGAAAAAGGCAGAAACGGAAAATTTAACTCCTCATAGGGCGAAGGTCGCATCGGTTAAATTGAGATATACAAAAATAGAGGAGATTGTTTACTACTGAACTCTAGAGGGAATTTTTCTTACCTAGTCCAGTTTAATTTTTATTAGCCGTCCAAGCTCCCCACCCCCTAATCGCCTTTTTGGCTCCTGTCATCCATTAACATGGGGAAACGGACAATTCTCGCCGAAAATCAACGATTTTAAACTCCCCGAACTACTCTTAACTGTTTGCAAACCGTGACTCTCAGCCACAAACCGAGGGCATCGCCACGCCCACGAGACCCTGCCGAACAAGAGGATGTAACATATGTGGGGAAAATTCCAAAACAAGTCCCCAGAATGACGAGTTAAAGCGACACAGTAACATTTTTCTCGTCCGAAATCTTAACACTATAGCGGATGGAGCCAAATCTGCCGTTCCTGCCAAACAGCGCCCCCTGGTGTCCAAAGTTTACCTCCGACTGCTTCCAAGCGTACACCGTCTTAAAGAGGACAAAAATTCCTACAAAAGTATGGTATTTTTGTCCACATACTCCCCCGATAAGTATAGATTAAGAGCAGTTGTTCGCAAAATCTTCTAATATAATCCTCCCTGTCTCACACTCTGACGTCAGAGTGTCCGCGCTCGGCGCAGCTGTGAAATTCTCCACTGTGATTGGTCAGTGCATCACTCCATATATGGGCAGCTTCCTGTAGCTTCAGGCTCATCACTGCTGTGTGATTGACAGCCTGTCATATCCTGCAGTTTGACCTGAGAGTGACCTCACCAGTCATTCTCAGGTCAGGTTACTCTCATGTGACCTGACCTCACTCTCATGTCTCATGTTCTCCTGTCATGAGGACATGCAAAACCTGTACGAGGTCTGGCCTGAGACATGTAATTCATGTCAGTGAAAGTTTGTGAAAAACCTTCATTGATGCATCATTCACACCTTCGTTCACGCCGACAAAGGCCGGGCCTCCTAGGCCCGGCACTCCACCAGGTCAGTCTCATGTCCCACACTGACCTCCGTAGGAGGCCTGGCCTGAGGCCATATAATTCATGTCGGTGGAAGTTTTTGAAAAACCTTTATTGTTCCATAAGTGCAGTGTCATTCACACTAGAATTGAAGTAAGACCAGATTTGGGATCGGGGCAACCTGGGGAGTACCACACTGAGATTTTCAGGTGTATCCGCTAGCTTGCGGCATAGCATGCCCGTTAGCATGCTAGTAAACATTGTTCGATTGAGCTGAAATTTGGTAGGTTGCCTAATGGGGGTGCTGCGGTCACACATCACTAGCTAATTAGCTGGTTCCGACGCCGTTTTTTCAAAATAAAAGTACTAATTTTTTTTTTTTTTTTTTTTTTGCTTAAATAATATTTTTTTTAATCAACCGTTCATAGCCACCCCCCCGACGGGCAATCTCGAGGTCCCGACCAATGCTGCTTGCAGCTTTAATTTGGATTTTGAATCTCCAGCTGAGGAAGTCGGGGGGAATCCTTCTTCTTCGTGGGCATGACGTCAAGAGTTGTGCAGATCTCGATCTGTTGTGTTTATATCGGCTTGTTTCCTCTTAAATATCAAAGTTTTTACAGTGTTTTGAAGTTATAGTCGGCGTTTTATGAGCCTTGATGAAAGATTGAGCCTGGAAGAGACCAGAGAGGAGAAAAGGAGCACGGGCGGCGGGAGTGGCTAGCCGTTAGCTCGTGCGGCTAGCGGGACCCGCTAGCTCGGGCGGCTAGTAGACGATCAAGTAATACCTGGACTCGTCTTCGGTGATTCCACAGTCAGAAAAACGCTTCGACGTGTTGGATCCAGGAAGCCGGTCGTTCTGCCAAAAGTCAGGAGCCTCAAAGCCTCAAAGGTGAAAACTGGCGGCTGCTGAGGCGAGGAGACGAGGACGAATGGAGGACGAAGCGTCTTCTGCTTCCTCAAACATGTTCCAGACGGGGTCACCGATGGCAGAACCACCTTCTGTGTCTTCTTCATCAATCACTGGGTTTGAAATGACCATGATGATGAAATATGGTTCAATTCAGCCTCTTCGTGGTCAAAACTCTGATCCTCCATAATGTAAACACAACTTGGGCGTGTGCACAACTCGTGATGTCACTCTGTTATTGTCAGAAGCTCCGCCCAGCAGAGGAAATACCGCCGTTTATCGGCTATTTTCTCCCAGATTGACGTGTTTTAACATTTTACCCTTCAGACAGTTAGCATAAAAAAAACGTCCCTAGAAGCGACAGCCAGAGTGTTTTGGAGGTCGAAGTTTCATTTCACTCGGACTTCAAACATCCAGGAAATCCTGTTGATTACACTACTTTTTAACGGGGGGAGATCAGAACGGCCAGTTTATTGTGGTCAAATACAAACATCCGCTTTCATCCCTCGCAGCATTTATTGTCTGCAGCTGCTTCGCGCCGAACGAGGAGATCCTCCCTCTGTCGGTTAAGCCCTCGCCGCCACGCCGGGCCAGCGGGACGCCTTCTGTGACAAATCCACAATCTCGGATTCGACGCGGCACTCGGCAAGGTGCAAACAAACAACGGCGCGCCACTGCGACACAGCTGGAGGCACCTTCGAGCGCCGAGCGAGGAGAGAACGCTGTGAACGGAGGATCGGTGGCGGGACGCCGGCGGCCATTACGTTTTTTTTTCTGCCCTGAGCACCGAGTGACCAGAGCGCCTCTCCTTTGTGTGCGTCTCTTACACGACGTCCGTCACTTCCTGTTTCTTTCAGCAGACAACAGTTCTTTACCGCTCCGATAGCAACGGCCCCGATTTGCCGTCTGACTCGGCTGCTGCGGCGGCGGACAGATGTTGGTGTTGTCACGTTGTCCTCGCCGCTGTGAGACCAGCGACTGGCCGAGAGTGGATTTATTAATCACCCAGCAGCTCTCTGAGTCATGCTGCCGCGCGAGCAGCAGCCTAATTAGCCGCTTCACCTACAGACACCCACGTCCAACACTCACCACTCCTCAGCCGAACATGCAGCCGCAATAAAAGACCAAAAAATAGAAACACATTTTCACAGCGTGCTGTTGGATTTTCTTTCTTTTTTAATGCCTCTGCAGCTGAAGAAACAATGGAAACAGTTTGTTTGTCCCAATTTTAAATTATCGTGCTTTTAAATGATGCACTGAACTGATCTTGGCTGTAATTTTGAGCAACGAGTCCAGAAGAGTTAATTGCTGTTCCACAGACATTGAAGAGCGCAAAAGTAGAATTGACTCAGGTGTTAATCCCAGGAAATGTAAGTAACTATAAGTAAAGTTTATAAAAAATAAAGCACCCATCCATGCTATATGAGCTTTAAAATCCTAAATTGAGAAATCTAATCCAATCAATAAGGCTAAAAAAAAAAAGAGGGCTTGACCAATCAGAGAAGCCGTTGTGGGCCGGTGGCCCCGCCCCCTGATGAGGTCATCGCCGGGGGAGAAACAACTTCCAAAGTGATTAATATTGGAGAAACAAAATAAACATGACTTACCTTCCAGGTGTAAAACTAAAGAATCGACTTGATGAAATAAATGATCGCTACTTGTGGACGTCGAGTCTCTAAATAGAAGAATTATTAAAAAAGCGTTTTGGAATTAGGTTCTTGGGTGTGACACTGAAAATCTCATGTTCATCGTCTCCCAAAGAAATTCTGTAAAAATGTTTCTATTCCTCACAATTTTAAAAATTTTTTTGGAATTATACATCTAAAATTATAACATTGTTACATTTGGGCTTTTATTACATTATATTTTATTACATCTAAAATTATAACTTTGTTACATTTGGGCTTTTATTACATTATATTTTATTGAATGTAAAATTATAACTTTGTTACATTTGGGCTTTTATTACATTATCTTTTATTACATCTAAAATATAAATTGTTACATTTTGGGCTTTTATTACATTATATTTTATTACATCTAAAATATAAATTGTTACATTTTGGGCTTTTATTACATTATATTTTATTACATCCAAAACATAACATTGTTACATTTTGGGTTTTATTATATTATATTTTATAACATCTAAAATTATAACTTTGTTACATTTGCGCTTTTATTACATTATATTTTCTAAAATATAAGATATTAACCTGCCCGAAGCCTAATGACCAAATCAAATGACGCTGATTAATTTAATTTTATGTCACTTATATTGTTGATCAGTGGTGAAAACAAGATTAAACCCCGCCTCCTCAGAAATCCTCTTTTACTGAAAATTATTGATGGAAAAATGAAATATACACACACACACTAACCCATTGTTAGTTTGTTGGCATAAACATATTTCAATATTATTACAGTTGATTAATTAATTTTATTCATCTTTATATATTAGTTTATTGATCTTTATGAAATACTGGTTGCATCTCCACCGTTGTATGTTTAAAGATCTGTGACGTTTTTTTTGTGGGTTTTTTTTTTGCTTCAATGCAAAGTTTACCAGACGTTTTGCACTTTATTTAGTTTGGTGTATTTTTCCTGCCCGGCTCTGAGCAACAGCTTTACTTTGGTGAATATTAGCGGATTTAAATAATTTTTTTTATGAACCTGTAAAAATGTAAACAGCACATTGAAGGTGTATGTTGGCGTAGTGTTACGCGACGGGTGGTGAGGCCACGCCCACCTGGGGTCGCGCACACCTGCGCGTGCCCAGCAGGTGTGCAGGATGCAGGTGTGACTGGTTGTGGGGCAGCAGAGGAGGACCAGGAGGGACGTGGGGGGAGGACAAGACTTCCCGACAACACGTCGACTCGCTCACCTGAGGAGACACCTCCAGTAAGTTGACGGTCTTTAACGGTGGTGCGTTCAGGGACACTCTGGACTTTTCCACACGTGACGTGTGCTCCGCTTGTGTTGCGTGTGTGTGACCTTTTGTAAATAGTTTTACAAAAACGGGGGCATTGCTTCTATTTCACTGTAAATATCTGTATATAACTGGGTGTTTTCAGTCCTGTTTTGATCAATTTTAGTTAATTCTAGTTTAGATTTACTTCACAAGTAAACTAAATGATTCGCTGAGCACGTCTAGGAATTTAATCTGCATGTTTTTTTCCCAAACAAATTTGTAGTTTTATGGTGTTTCTAGATGCACTGTGTTAATAAAGTATGCCAAACCGAAAACACTACTTCAGAGCTGCATTTATGAGGTTGTCCTGAACAAAGTGACACCAGAAAAAAAGGCAAGATTTAAGGATTTTATATCTGAGATATAAAGGAAAAATCAATTGTTTTGAAGAACGACACAAAATGCTTCAGGCCCAGGAGGGTTAAAACCGTATCTGGATATGATTCAAATGCTTAAAATAGAGACGTTGAGGTTAAAACTTGTGAAGGTAAAACTGTTTGGTTAAAAAAAATTAAAGTTGAAGATGTTTGTTATTCAGTTCTTGTACTAATTAAAGTTTAAAACTACCTGCTGCGAGAAAATAAAATAAATGGAGGAAAGAATCGTTCTGAGTGGGTCTCCAGTCCATCAGGTGTGGGACAGTTAAGAGAGCCACTTGACAGTTGGTTAAAAAACAAAAAAAAATGTTGAATGATTGTGAAAACAATTAGTTTTTAATTGTAAGTTAAAATGTAAGTTTGATTTATTTGACAATACTGATCGAAAAGGGTTCAAATCTAACATTTTGTAGTGTTTTGGTGCTTGGAAAAATATGATTTGTGATTTTCCTCTGGTACTGTCTGTTGACAAGCCAGGTTCTATTGTTTTGTCTTTTATTTTGTTATTTTTTGTGGTAAAAACTGAGTACCAATATGGCGAATCTTGGAATCTCGTGGCGAAATGGACGTTTTCATAATAACTCATCAGTCAAATCACCAGAAACTTCAGCGAACTGAAGCCTTCTGGGAAATAAAATCCGTTTTTTTTTGCGAAAACGACTTGTAATCTGTTGGCTCGGTCGTCCTGGTCCTTAAAGCGACAGGCCCATTTAATTTTTTTAATTTAACCGAGGGCTTGAAGCTCAAGCGTCTAAACGATCTGCAGTCGTCACACAAGACAGGCTTTTTTCCCTTGTTGATGAGAAGTGAAGAATTCCTGCGCTTCCTTTTTTTTTTTTTTTTTTTTCCAAAGTTCCTCTCTGACAGCAGCAACATCGCAAGCAGCTGGACGGGCGCTGAAGCAGCTGTCGGCAATTGTGGTCCCGTCATCGGGCTCAGAAATAGAACGGAAAGGGAGAAAAGACGGACGGCGTTCATTAGACGGCAGATTGAGACGAGCTTGGTTAAAGTCGAGCGAATAAATGACGACACATTTGAGTTAAAATCGGATGTGGAAAAACACCCTAGTGAGCATTTTGACACTCTAATCACCTTTTTTTTTTTTTCACCTTCCCATAAGCTTGACGTCAGTTTTCTCACCTGCAGTCAACAGATGCACGATACTTCAAATTTATTCATATCGGGGGGAGGGGGGGGGGGGGGGGGGCGTGTAAAAATACATTAATCTCAAGTGGCGAACAAAGTTCCGTGGAGCAGATTTTTAGCCGCGACGCCAATTTCTGTGTGCGTTTTCGTCTCTCGCATAAATACTTGGCTCTGGATTAACAGGCGCTCTATGTTGGGATGAAAGCATCTTGACAAAAGCACAAATCCACAGCTGTTCTGCAGATATGATGCAGGTGTGTGTGTGTGTGTGTGTGTGTGTGTGTGCAGCAGTTCAGAGCTGTGGGTTCACTCTGTTCCTGATAACTGCAGATGAGCTTTGAATACTTGACTCGCTTGACGCTGTCGATTTTCTCAGCCTTGCGATTTGGATGTTAACATATGTGATACTTCTTCTTTTTCTTTTTTTTTTTTTTCCCACAAGACTCAATTTATTCATAACCAGAGACTGTGTGTGTGTGTGTGTGTGTGTGTGTGGAAATACATTAATCATCAGAAAGAAGAGATAATGTGCTTTGTACTAGATTTAGCTACAAACTGGCTTCCATCTGGAATCCCTGAGCAGGTGAGGATGTTCACCAGCAACTCTTCTGTGTTTCTTTAGAAATAAGTACACTTCCCTTTCTTTTTTTTTTTTTTTTACCGCATTATAAGTGGGTGGGGGAAAAAAAAGAAGTTGCATAAACGCGTCGTGTGCAAACATATGTACCTGCTCTGATCTGGATCAGTGAATAAATCAAAGATTGGGTGAGAAGAGGCGACGAGGTGGATTTCTTTTCCCGTCGTCTCAAAGAGGAGCAGAGAAAAGTAGGTTTCCGCGAGGAAATTAGCCTCGTCCTCACGAGAACGGCGGCGCTAATAGCGCCGCGCCGTCGTTCGCAAACTTTCAACTTTGTCCCTTCTTGTTGGTTTGAGTCTAAATTTGGTCTAAATCCTTTTGAAGGGTTAAAAAAAAGTCGACGGCGGTAAAATAGACGACAAGCTCTTTCAACCACCTTCAACTGTGGAAAAGTGCTCTTTGATGTCTGTGTAATTCTGGACTTGGAAGTGTTTTTGAAGAAGTAGCAGGTTCTTCCGTTTCCACGGAGACGGAGTGGGAGCATTTTCAAAAAGTTGTCCTGTGAACGGAATCTGGAAGTTTAGAGTTTACACTCAAACCTGAGTACTGCACATATAGTTTACTGCATACTGCATATATATTTTACTGCACAGGGAGTTTACTGTACATATAGTTTACTGCACACTGTATATAGTTTACTGCATACTGTACATATAGTTTACTGCATACTGTATATATTTTAATGCATACTGTACATATAGTTTACTGCAATATCGTATACTGCATATATATTTTACCGTACATATAGTTTACTGCACACTATATATTTTAATGCATACTGTACATATAGTTTACTGCATACTGTATATATTTTAATGCATACTGTACATATAGTTTACTGCAATATCGTATACTGCATATATATTTTACCGTACATATAGTTTACTGCATACTGCATATATATTTTACTGCACATATAGTTTACTGCATACTGCATATATATTTTACTGCACATATAGTTTACTGCACACTGTACATTTAGTTTACTGCATATGGAGTTTACTACATACTGTACATATATTTTACTACATACTGTACATATTATCTACTGCACATGGAGTTTACTGCACATATAGTTTACCGCATACTGTACATACAGTTTACTGCATATGGAATTTACTACATACTGCACATATAGTTTACTGCACACTGCATATATATTTTACTGCATACTGTACATATAGTTTAGTTTACTGTACATATAGTTTACTGCATATGGAGTTTACTACATACTGTACGTATAGTTTACTGTACAGGGAGTTTACTGCATCCTGCTCTTGGTTTCACTTTGAACTTGCAGGATTTAGCAGATCTTAATAGATTTGATTTCCGAGACTGGATTAAATTTTTTCCTTCTCTGAGCAGATTTTTATTTTATATTCATCTGAAGACGGGAAAATGTTCTTTGTCCCAAACTGAGTCCGAAGTGAACCGTCGATGACGAGCAGTGGAAATCTCAAAGTATTGTTAAACCTGCAGAAAGTCCGTCATCAGAGCAGCCTGATGTTTTTGTTGTGGGACTTTGCTGAAGGAACGAGACAGAACGAGTCACTGGGTGCTGGAGGGTCGTCTTCTGGGTACCTCTTGGAAGTCTTCTGGGTACCTCCTGGAAGTCTTCTGAGTACCTCCCGGAAGTCTTCTGGGTACCTCTTGGAAGTCTTCTGGGTACCTCTTGGAAGTCTTCTGGGTACCTCTTGGAAGTCTTCTGGGTACCTCCTGGAAGTCTTCTGAGTACCTCCTGGAAGTCTTCTGAGTACCTCCCGGAAGTCTTCTGGGTACCTCTTGGAAGTCTTCTGGGTACCTCCTGGAAGTCTTCTGGGTCCCTCCTGGAAGTCTTCTGGGTCCCTCTTGGAAGTCTTCTGGGTACCTCCTGGAAGTCTTCTGGGTACCTCCTGGAAGTCTTCTGGGTACCTCTTGGAAGTCTTCTGGGTACCTCCTGGAAGTCTTCTGGGTACCTCTTGGAAGTCTTCTGGGTACCTCTTGGAAGTCTTCTGGGTACCTCCCGGAAGTCTTCTGGGTACCTCCCGGAAGTCTTCTGGGTACCTCCTTGAAGTCTTCTGAGTCCCTCCTTGAAGTCTTCTGAGTCCCTCCTTGAAGTCTTCTGAGTCCCTCCTTGAAGTCTTCTGAGTCCCTCCTGGAAGTCTTCTAGGTACCTCCTGGAAGTCTTCTAGGTACCTCCTGGAAGTTTTCTGGGTCCCTCCTGGAAGTCTTCTAGGTACCTCCTGGAAGTCTTCTGGGTCCCTCCTGGAAGTCTTCTAGGTACCTCCTGGAAGTCTTCTAGGTACCTCCTGGAAGTTTTCTGGGTCCCTCCTGGAAGTCTTCTGGGTCCCTCCCGGAAGTCTTCTGGGTACCTCCCGGAAGTCTTCTGGGTACCTCCCGGAAGTCTTTTGGGTCCCTTCCGGAAGTCTTTTGGGTCCCTTCCGGAAGTCTTTTGGGTCCCTTCCGGAAGTCTTCTGGGTCCCTTCCGGAAGTCTTCTGGGTCCCTCCCGGAATCCGTCGACGCCCCCGAACTTTGACTCGGTGTTGCTGGTGTTCCCGCCTGCAGGAGCCGTTCACAGATGTGTAGATTTAATGTATTCACGTCGTGGAACGTGTGTCCGACGCCGTCATCCGGAGACACGATATCGTCCCTTGGTAGCAGATTTAGTCCCCGAGCAGGTGAGAAGTGGAGCCACGTCCCTCCTCTTCCACACCCGCAAGGTCGACGGGCTTTTTTTTCCTAACTTTGGGTTAAAAGCCTTGGCAAGCTTGCAGAAATTTGCATAAACACATGCTTATGTGCACTACATGTACCTGCTCGCCTCTTAATTAGATGCTTACGCTCCCGTTCCGTAAATAAATCAAGGACAATCGACGAGGAGCGGAGCGGAGCGCTCGTCTTCAAGCCGTCCCTGACATCGTTACCAGCAAAGCACGGGAATTTTCCATGTTTCCTGCAAGCCTGTTGTTTATGTACAAGCCGGGGGGGGGGTTTTTCTATAAGTGGTTCCTCTCAGTTGAAAGTCGTGATTGAAAGTCTCTCTCTCTCTCCGTGGCTCTATAGGGAAAGTAGGCCGATTCCTTATGCATGCGCCTCCCGTGTTTATCCCATGAGCCTCGTCTTCCTCGTTCTCCCCACTGAGCTCACAGATTAGCTGCTTCGCCGGCGAAGGCGCCGCGTCAATACCTCTGCAGAGGCGGGCGGCGAGCTGAGGGAGCGCTCGGAGGTGAAGGTCGGGGCGAGGAGGAAAACGTTTGACGTCTACCAACGTAGAACGGCATCTCGTGTTCCGCCGTATCTTTGTTTTCTATTATTTACCCCAGGGGCGTCAAACTGATTTCAGTTGAGGGGCCACATCCACCTGATCTGACCTCTGGAGGCCCAACGAGTCAAACGTAGCATATTAAACTGCAGATATGGACAAATGTCAAAGTCTTTCCTTCTTTTGATCCTTTTGTAACTATAAGAATTTGCCAGTCTTATTCTGAAATATACATATTAAAGGAAATCAGATATTATTATATTTGCAAAAAAAAAAAACCTCAGTCACCTGAATCTGGATGTCGTATTCAGGATTAAAACAATTTGTCATCATCTGGAAATGGTTTTGAGTTTACGTGTCTAAAGTATCACTTCACATAAGTTGGACTCATTGTTTTATTGTGAAAGGCGTTGCGTCATGTGACCTCCAGAGACGCATTAATGTCGGGAGTCAAATTCTGTCCAAGGGCGGTTTTGAATGTCATTTTTGCCGATCTGGTGTTTTTAGATCAGCCTCTGTCAGTTTTCATTTTTATACTTTAAAAACAAATCACATGGCGGCCGGATTAGATCGTCTGGTGGGCCGCTTCTGGCCCCCGGGCCGCATGTTTGACACCCCTGGTTTACCTCCTGCATGCGGGATCGGGTGGAATATCGAACGTCCCAAACTGCCGTCATTTCGGCACCATCCAGTGACGATGATTATTTTTATTTACGTGCTGTATTTTTTCACCGATGATGAATAATAGACGCAGTTGGGGCGTCCGGCATTCGTCCCGTTGGAGTAGCGACGCGATACGACGCCGACACCCGAGCTCAGATATGTGAAAGCCGGCAAGGCAAACCAGCGTTCGCCTCAAGACGGCGGGAGATTCTAAAGAACACCCAGAATGCAACAGTTCTAGGAGGTTTCGCTGTATTTTGCACCAGAAGGTGTCGTTAAAATTGTCTTTCACGTTGAGATCGTCGCGATTTAAATTTCGTGCTTTTGTGAAAACGTAGACGGCGTGAAGAATCACGTTAAAGGTGATTGTGGCAGGATTCTACCGCCGCGGCTCTATCTGGAAGAGTCTTGGCAGAACTGACACCCTGCAGCGCTGGAATTATGTAGTAATGGTCCAATGTGTAATAATGTGATACATTTTCAACTCATTATGTAATTAAGCCATATTTTGTAATACAATTTGCCACATTTACTCATTACTTGTTACATATTGCAACATTTACGACCAGATGCAGGTGTGCAGAGCCGCATTATGTAATAATTTATGGTTTATCATGATAATTACAGAACATAATGCAGATTGCATGATATTAACGTCTTGCAAAATTTCACTGCATCCGTAATTAATTAGTGAAGCTTTAGTTTCTAGTTTATGAAAAACATTCTCTATTATAATGAATACAGTTACTTTTGATTTAAGCCTGAGCAATAAAACATCCTACTAGTTTTATCTATATATATGTTTTTTTTAATAAATCCTAATTAAGCTGGAAAGCTTAATGTTGTTCTGATGGTATGATGGCTTTTCTTCTTAATTTTATGGGGGAACCTCTGAGCGCCTGGTGTTTCCTGCACAAAGTCTCCTTTGTGTTGGGATTCCGTCTCCATTATGTCGAAACATCAAAGCTTCAGTCCTTCATGGGTCTTTTTTTCAAGAGCAGACGTAAACCTAAACCAGAGCAACTACATTTGTTTTCTGTTCCGCTGCAACGTGACACGCCGTCGACTTCCTTGATGAAAGAAACGCTGCCGCTCGTATGAAATAAATGAACTCGTCTGATTTAATTGAATTTAAAACATAATGATGGATAGAATTTCCAATTTGCCGTGTTGAAAACTGTTTTCAGTTGTTCCTTCGTGTCACTGCTCTATAAATAAAGAAAATGCGTCAAACTGCAGTATTGTAGAATCTCTTACTTCCCAAAACCGAGTAAAAAGATTTCCAGTCCAGATTCTATCTTCCGTTACTTTTTTTCCCTGTCAATTGATGAGTTTCTTTTCTTGATGAGCTAAAATGGTTAAAACTGCAAAAATGTCCTCATTGTTATAAAAAAAAAAAAAAAAAAGTTTTTTTAAGATATTCAAATTTTTCGAAAATGAAAGAGGAAGAAACAGTTTAAAAATGTAAGTGGAACAATTAACTACTGCTCAATAAAGAGCTAAAATGGTTAAAACTGCAAAAATATCCTCATTGTTAAACATTTTTTTTCGTTTTTTAAGAAATTCAAATTTTTCAAAAATGAAAGAAGAATTAATTTTTTTTTTTTTAATGTAGGGGAACAATTAAATACTGCTTAATAAAGAGCTAAAATGGTTAAAACTGCAAAAATATCCTCATTGTTAAAAAAAAATATGTCATTTTTTTAAGAAATTCTAACTTTTCAAAAATGAAAGAAGAATTTTTTTTTTATGTAGGGGGAACAATTAAATGCTGCTTAATAAAGAGCCAAAATGCTTAAAACTACAAAAAAGATCCTCATTGTTAAAAAAAAAAAAAAAAACTGGCATTTTTTAAGAAATTAAAATTTTTCGAAAATGAAAGAAAAAAACCTTAAATTCTATCTTCCGTTCCTTTTTTTTTTTTCCCCCGTCACTTGATGAGTTTCTTTTTCCCTCAGGTAGTTTTCCTGGAGTTCAGCTCTGTGACATTTAAAACACCAAAAATACTTTAATACTCTTGAAAACGTCGTCGTTTACCTCAGAAGGATGACGTCATCGATTTTCACCTTCAGTCTCTGGCTGCTAAACCAACGAGCTCTGGACTCGTTCGCCAAACGTTGGAGTTTGAACTCATATCAACGGATTTTTTTTGACAGTTTTTCTTTGTTTATTTTTTTCCCCTCCAAGTTCACAAGTTGTAATACGACATCATTCCGTCCTATTGAAAATCCTTTAGAAGTCTCGTTAGTCCGTCACACCCACTTAACTTCTCACTCCGCCAAATGACCATCGATCACTTTTTCCTATCGGCTCAGCTTTTTTTTCCCCATTTTGATCCACTAAAAGGTGAGAAAGCGGCCGCGAGGAGGTGATGAGGACCTAAAACAAGTTTAAATACTGCTTAATAAAGAGCCAAAATGGTTAAAACTGCAAAAATATCCCAATTGTAAAAAAAAAACAACCTGTAGTTTTTTTAAGAAATTCACATTTTTTGAAAATAAGAGAAGAAAAAGTTTAAAAATGTAGGGGGAACAATAAAATACTGCTTAATAAAGTGCCAAAATGGTTAAAACTGCTAAAATATCCCAATTGTAAAAAAAAAGAAATTAAAAAACTGGTGAAAACGAAGTTTGAAACCTCAAGAGGTCTGAACGTGTGATGAAATGTTCACCATCAGAAATTCTAATTGAAACGTCACAAATGCGTTGAAAGCTACACTTTATGTCCGCAAATCAAAATCCTACATGAGAGTTCCAGAAGCTGCTGGTTCATTTTAAAGCTTTAATGTGTTTTGCGGCTCCAGTTGAATTACATTTTGAAGAAAGTGACAAAAATGACTTTTATAAAAAAAAAATTTGAAAGAAAGGTGTCACCAGCTCGCCGGCGTCACGGGAGTTCTCGTTTTGAAGGGTGCGAACAAAGAGCGAGGGAGGAAGGGCGCCGGCGCTCGGAGGGAAAGTCAAGCACGTCTTCGGCGACGCCATATCAGCAGATCAAAGCACCTGGACGGCGTCTTGAGCTTTGAGACGCGAGTGTCAAACATGAAAGCGGCGCTGTTTGAGGACTTGAGGGAGGACTGCGCTGAAATGCCACTTGCGTTTAAAAAAACTGTCTTTTCCCCGGCGGCGCGTGGATAAAACTTCCCAAATACCTGGACGTTTCCTCGGCGTGACGAAATCTGAGGAATCTGACGTCGAAGGAGTTTTGCGGTTCTGACCGGCCGGCGGCGCGAAGCTCCGACTTCCTTTCTAGGAACTCGTTTAAAGGTGTGAAAGTAAAATCGCCTTGTTCTTTCATAGTTTCGTGGCAAAATCAACACGACGTTCTTCCGTTTGTTGATGCGGCGCTACTGATGGAACAATGTGACTCTAATCATTTTAACTTTCACTCATTTACTTGATCAATCCAGACGAGTCACTCCCCCGATGTATTGTGTCTTTTCTCGTTATGTTCTCGGGCAATATGAACACCCCCCCCCCTCCCCCATGGCGGCCGAGACAGAAATCGATGCATTAAGAGGTCCTTTATGACCGTTGATTGCGCGAATGATTGACAGCGACGGGCCGTTCTGGTGTTTTTAAGGGACGATCGGCTCCCAGAACAAAGGACAGTTTTGAATAATTATAGTCACGCTGGGCGCGTTGAGATTGAGCGATTGGCGTCGTCGGGGGGGAGGGGGGCGTCGCCTGCGTTGTGTTGGGACGAACTTGAAGAGGCGATGATGATTAATGGCGGCGCGGACCTTGAGAAGGACGGGCTGCCATTGGGACAAATGATGGGCGGAGAAGGACACAGTGGAGGGGTGGACAGAGGACCACACACACACACACACACACACACCTTCATTCTGCTAAATGACTGGACTGCTGACACTTAGAATAGCAGCCATTTTACCTCCGGCGTTATTTATTTTCCTTCCGCGCGGCGGATTGATGACACGTCGTGTCGCTAACGCCACGGGCAATAGCAGGATCAACCCCACCGCTAATCGCGGAAGTGAAAGTGTGCAACCATCTAAAAAAATGGAGGATGGGGGTGATTAACAGGGAGGTCGAGACACAACGTGACCGAACGTTTTCAATAAGCATTAGGAGCTCACATGCTAATGCTAAAGCTTCCTGCCTTCATCCTCTGGGTGGGAATTTTAGCTGGATGGGGCTGAAATTAAAATTAAAATTGCTGGACATACTGGTATTAACGCTTCAAATTGAAGACTTTACCCCCCCCATCTTCCTCGAAACACAGAATATTCCATCCTCGCCAACATCCTGTGTTACTTTATCCGTCTTTTAGGACCTTTAGTAGCCTGGTGTTTCCGCGAGATCTCGTCAGGTGTGACGTGGGAAATGATCCAATTTCACATTTTTTTCTAAACAAAAAACAAAAAACATTTGCTCTCACAGCGACAGTGTGTTGCAGAGTAATCATGTATAAATACTCTTCACCACTAGAGGGCAGCACATAACTTTGCCGGTGAAATGTAAAGTGACAGACGTCAGTGTGGTTCATCTCCACCTCCTGCTACCATCTTGTATCAAAGTACTGTGTCAGTGACAGTGATGGAGAAGTTTTTGAAAAGGAAGAATGTGAACCAGGATCTCAGCTCTTCATCCATCAGGTCCAGGTTTCACACTGAGGGAGGCACTATTAAAAAAAGACATTGGGAAATACTTTTTTTCTGTATTTATTTGATTCCTGTTGATAAAACTTTGATGAGAAAGACTTTATATTGTTAATAGAGGCTACAGAGTTTCACATTTTAACATTTTCAGGTGGTGGTGGTGTGACTCCAGATTTTTCCAAACAAAAAAAGTGTGTCTTGGCTCAAAAAAGGTTGAAAAACACTGCATTAACCCATGAAATGTGCTCCATTTATCTAAAGTTCATAGTCGCTGTGACTTTGCTCTTGTCGTTATGAAATTCCCCTGCGACGTTTTGTT
>NC_137661.1:26907465-26914965 GCF_963422515.1 Blennius ocellaris | reverse complement strand
AGGAGTTAAGGAAAGGTGTTAGGAGGCTTCCTAAAGGAGTTAAGGAAAGGTGTGAGGAGGCTTCCTAAAGGAGTTAAGGAAAGGTGTGAGGAGGCTTCCAAAAGGAGTTAAGGAACGGTGTGAGGAGGCTTCCTAAAGGAGTTAAGGAAAGGTGTGAGGAGGCTTCCTAAAGGAGTTAAGGAAAGGTGTGAGGAGGCTTCCTAAAGGAGTTAAGGAAAGGTGTGAGGAGGCATCCTAAAGGAGTTAAGGAAAGGTGTGAGGAGGTTTCCTAAAGGAGTTAAGGAAAGGTGTTAGGAAGCTTCCTAAAGGAGTTAAGGAAAGGTGTGAGGAGGCATCCTAAAGGAGTTAGTGAAAGGTGTGAGGAGGCTTCCTAAAGGAGTTAAGGAAAGGTGTGAGGAGGCTTCCTAAAGGAGTTAAGGAAAGGTGTGAGGAAGCTTCCTAAAGGAGTTAAGGAAAGGTGTGAGGAGGTTTCCTAAAGGAGTTAGGAAAGGTGTTAGGAGGCTTCCTAAAGGAGTTAAGGAAAGGTGTGAGGAGGCTTCCTAAAGGAGTTAGGAAAGGTGTGAGGAGGCTTCCTAAAGGAGTTAAGGAAAGGTGTGAGGAGGTTTCCTAAAGGAGTTAAGGAAAGGTGTGAGGAGGCTTCCTAAAGGAGTTAGGAAAGGTGTGAGGAGGCTTCCTAAAGGAGTTAAGCAAAGGTGTGAGGAGGCTTCCTAAAGGAGTTAAGGAAAGGTGTGAGGAGGCTTCCTAAAGGAGTTAAGGAAAGGTGTGAGGAGGCTTCCTAAAGGAGTTAGGAAAGGTGTGAGGAAGCTTCCTAAAGGAGTTAGTGAAAGGTGTGAGGAAGCTTCCTAAAGGAGTTAAGGAAAGGTGTGAGGAGGCTTCCTAAAGGAGTTAAGGAAAGGTGTGAGGAGGTTTCCTAAAGGAGTTAGTGAAAGGTGTGAGGAGGCTTCCTAAAGGAGTTAGGAAAGGTGTGAGGAAGCTTCCTAAAGGAGTTAGGAAAGGTGTTAGGAGGCTTCCTAAAGGAGTTAGGAAAGGTGTGAGGAGGCTTGCTAAAGGAGTTAGGAAAGGTGTGAGGAGGCTTCCTAAAGGAGTTAAGGAAAGGTGTGAGGAGGCTTCCTAAAGGAGTTAAGGAAAGGTGTTAGGAAGCTTCCTAAAGGGGTTAAGGAAAGGTGTGAGGAGGCTTCCTGAAGGAGTTAGTGAAAGGTGTTAGGAGGCTTCCTAAAGGAGTTAAGGAAAGGTGTGAGGAAGCTTCCTAAAGGAGTTAGTGAAAGGTGTTAGGAAGCTTCCTAAAGGAGTTAGTGAAAGGTGTGAGGGGGCTTCCTAAAGGAGTTAGGAAAGGTGTGAGGAAGCTTCCTAAAGGGGTTAAGGAAAGGTGTGAGGAGGCTTCCTGAAGGAGTTAGTGAAAGGTGTTAGGAGGCTTCCTAAAGGAGTTAGGAAAGGTGTGAGGAAGCTTCCTAAAGGAGTTAGTGAAAGGTGTTAGGAGGCTTCCTAAAGGAGTTAAGGACATCTTTAAAGACATTAGAAATGTCACCGTCCTGCTCTGCTTTGAGATTTTCTATTGGTTTTCAGTAAACTTGGATTTTTTTATCCCAGTTTACAGTTTCATTATTCCTGAATAGAACAAAACGCGACGCCTCCATGTTTTTGTCGAGCGTTGGGCCTAAACGATGGCAGTCTGCGCCAAAGGAGTGTGTCTGGTCTATTCCCGCCCTCCGTTCCTTCCTTCCCTCCAGTGCCTGGACCCCCCGCGGTGGTCCTGCCAGGGTCTCCTCCCGCCTCTGGGTGTTTGATAATGAGTGGCTGCAAACCTCATTGCCCCCTCATTACAGCCGCTGCCGCTTCTTCTCCCCGACTCTCCGGGACGTCGCCGTCAAAGAATCCGCTCACTCGCCGCAGGATGCAGGTCTGAGGGCTTTTATGAAGGCGTGTCTGCATGGCGACGGCGTGCGTGTGGGCGAGGAACGGGAAAAATCGCGCGGCATTTATACGAGACGCGTACATCGCAGGGATATAACGGCGAGATTTAATGTGTGTAATGTGGATAATTATACTTAGAATGGGACTTAATCATAACGGTCCTATTGAACGACCATCAACGGTTTCGTCTCGTCTTGTTCAGTCAAATCTTCCTCCGCGGTGCCGGATGTTTGTCTGCAGGTGTTTATTTATAACCTTGTCGTGTTTTTTTTCTCCGTCACAAGCAAGTGAAATGTAGAAACACCAGTGGTTATATTTTTCTTTTTCCCAAACCCAAGTTGTGCAACACACACATTTCTAGAACGTTCTAGAACATTTCTTGAAATCGTCCCTGCGGTTCAGCGCCCATTTATTCATCGTTAAATCAAATATACATGTTGAAGAGCAGGTTGCCTGCCGACGACGGTTTGAGTACGAAAGTAAAACGCGAGCACTCGTCAACATCTGAGTGGAATAATTATCCCCCGCCGTAGCCGATAGGCCCCGAAGGGGGATCTTGAAACAGTCTCCGTACGTCCGTCCGTTCGAACGTTTCTACCTATATCTCGGCAACCCCTGGGCCCACAGTGACCAAACTTCACATGTGGATACATCTCAGAGGGGGAAGGGATACTATGGTGACCTTGACCTAATTTGCATATTAAGTAGGTCACAGGGTCACGAAGTGCTTAAAAACACATTTTGGGCTCTGGAGGCCTAGGTTTTTGAGCTAGGGCTCTGAAATTTTATACACACATGATACACACTCCGGGGATAACCTCCAGTACACCAAGTGACCTGACCTTCACCTTGAAGATTGGTAGGGTCTGAGGTTTGCTCGTCATGGTTGCACAATACATGTATTTTCATATAAACATTTCTCCTCATTTCTCAGCAGTTCCTGGGCCCACAGTCACCAAACTTCACACATGGACACTCCACCTGATGAGAAGGGGCACCATGGTGACCAGGACCTAATTTGCATATCAGGTCACAGGGTCACTAAGTGCATAAAAACACCTTTTGGGCTCTGGAGACGTATTTTGACACAGCTTATGAAGAAGACCTTTCAGATTCTACATAATTATCTACTAGGACCCATGGAACACCCTCTAGTGTACCAAGTGTGCTGCCTTAGAGCTGGCTTTGTGAGAAAATATAAAGCCCTCCGGCGGGGGATTAGCCCAGCAACGGCCTTCTTGTTGAATAAAAGCCCAGTTCTGCTGGGCGCCTGTGCCGTCACACGTGAAACATTCCCACCTCGGCCAGTTTTCACTGAACAAGAGATTTTTTTTTTCTCTTAAATGGCCGATCCTTACTTCTGACCCTCGACCGGCTCAATAGACTGAAAGCTAAATGAGGTTTTCTCTCGCTGCCTTGCAGAAAATTCTAATGACATCCAGATGTCTTTCCTCTGTATATGTTTCTGTGTTGAAGCCTTTCTTTCTTCTTTTTATAACATTTTATCGGGTAGAAAAGCTTCCGAACAAAAATGTGAATCCCTTTTGAATCCGGGCAAGTTCGTTCTGTTTATTCCCACGTTGTTGAGCTGTTCAGTGGCGACGACTGTGAAGGCTGCTTTTGTACGTCTCGTTTTTATTATATTGCAAGAATCTGAATTTTAATGTATTTGAACCGTGAATTGCTTCACGAGTAGAAAAGTAAAACGCTAAAAAGGCTTACTTGGAGAATAATCATGTTTTCTTTTGAGTAATAGAAAAACTTTGGATACTTTAAGTTTGTGCGAAAGGATTTTTGCATCAAAACTAAACAGCATTTGGGTCTTTTGACATGAGCTTCAATGCATATTTTGAATTAAGATGCGTGGTTTCATCATATGGATTTGTCCTGTTTTTAAGGGCGTCGTCAGCCACAACAATCCATTTGGAAAAATATCTCCATGACAATCCTGCACATGATTCATGCAGCGTCTAAATGCAACCCGGAGAGTTTGTTCAATCCAGAGAACCACTAGCTGATGCGTGTTTCCCCGCGGTCGTACGCTCCGGCTTCGCTTTGATGCCTGTGCACGCTGGTGCTTTATTTGACGTGTCCGCCGGATATTTGTTTTGCCAGTTAAACCACAGTCCATGTAGGGAGTACACCTCCCCTCTCCTCCACCCCCGGGGGGGGGGGGGGGGGGGGCAGGTATCTCATTCCTGAGCCACCAACCACTAAGGCCCAGGACCTCATTACCCACACCTCTCGCTCCGGCTTACCTTTAAAGCTGGGAAGACTTACCCGTTATTGGCAAGTCGGAGTAATGGGCCCTGGAGAGGCTGTCTGGAACCCCCCCCCCCCCCCCCCCCCCCCCCAAGCTTTCTCATTAGCAGCACTGAGCACTAATTGTTCCTGGTTAAGTCTTTATTCCTGCCAGTGTCCTCACCTCTCTGGTTCCCTACCTCTGGTTCCCCCCCCCCCCCCCCCCCCCCCCCCCGTCCAGAACCACCGGCCGGCGCCCCCGTCTCTCCGGAAGCTGCTAATTGGCTTTTATGGTGTTGCTATGAGCTTCGCTATGGTCGTTCCACCGCGCCGGCTACCTCTCTGCTCGCTTCAGCGCCGTGCCGTCCTCCTGGCAATTAGTCTGCAGACCCCCCCCACCCCCCCACCCCCACCCCCACCCCACCTGCTGCCACCATCCCTCCCTCTCTGAGTGCACTTTCTGCAGAAAACACTCAAATGATCCTGTTCTAAGGAGCCATTTTGTCCAAACTGCCACGCCGCAAGGCTGGAAATGCAAAGCCGCGCGTGTCGTTTTTGCAGCGTCCGCCGGCGCACGGTCGTCGGGACACGCGAGAGGCGGTGGTTAGCGCCGCGCGCCGTACGTACGGCGGCGGGCAGTTTGCAGTTTGAGTTCCTTTCTCTTTGCGTTAAAAGTCGTCCGTCCTCAAATCGTCGCCGCAGCAGACGGATATTCTCCTCGCCGAGTTTGGTTTGGAACATCATTTGTGCCATTGTAAAGACGTGCACACACACCTACACACACACACACACACACACACACACACACACACACACACACACACACACACACACACACACAGTCAATCGTTGCGGCACTCCACAGCAGAAAGACGGCGAAAAGAAATTCGAGAAGCGGCGAGAAATATCCATTTTTACCGCGGCGAGTGGACACTGTGAGCTGCTATGAATCAAGTGGGGGAAATAACATTTAGAGTTTCTTTTTAACGGTTACCGGGGACAAGCTTTGTGTTATCGTAATAATGTCCTTCAGGAAAACTCTTAATTAAATGATTGTCTGAATACCTGGTGTTGCTTTGAAGTGAAAAGAAAAGAAAAGTGCGGCCGCCTGCATGCACGCGTTCGCGAAACTGCACACTAAAGTAAAACGCACAACAAACAAGCACACACACACATGCAAATGGAAATTAGAATGCACAGTTTGCCGCACTTTCATACTGAGGCAGTGAAGCTGTAAAAACAAGCATGTTGAACCAAACGTAGTGGACGAGGTCTTCAGAAGCCGGTCGATGGGGTTTCAAGTGGTGCCTGCGTGAAAAAATAAAATGAAAGATACAGATAAATACTATAGATACGTGAAACCGTTGCCTTCGGCTGCAAGGCCAAGAAAAGGCTGAATTTTTTTCATGAAACGCTTCAAACATTTCCAGTTTTCTCTTCAATCCGACAATCTGCTGCAGATTCTTCCGTGAAGTACGTCCGTGAGAAGATAAACAAGAATCACATTTCCGCCGCAGTGTCGTGACCCCCTGTCTATAATCTCCTGGGACTTTTATTTTGATAGTCGCCATAATAACAATCCAACTTGTTGGTCTGTCCATTAGAATATCTGTGTGCTCCCATTGTTAATGTCTAGACTGGATTATTCTCTGCCTCACATGCGTGTGTGTGTCATTATAAAAAACGAACATGAGCACCCACTAGAGGCCCGACACGAAAACTACAGTTTCCTGTTCCTGTAAATGCAAAACTTATTCTGAAACAAAACGTAAAGTCGATGCCTTTTAACTTGAAACTCTGTAAACGGGGCTAAACGTCCTTTAAATGTTTAAAAAAAAAAAGTTTAAATGTTTAAAACATGGTTGCTTCACTTTACAGTTTCATAGAGGAAAACATTGATTCTTTTTGCAGTGTTAGTTATTATTCATCATTTTAAATACATCGTGTTCTTTTCTTGTAACTGGAATGCAGATTTGATTCTGAACAATTCATGCAGAAAACAAGAATATAGAAGTATTTGTTCCACAGTGGTGACTCATCAGCCGGAACGTCCTGAATTGTTCAGATCTTAAGCATTTAAGAGTATTTTTTATTTATCAAACTGACCCTAACCCTAACCCGCCCCCCCCCCCCCTCCCCCTCTTTCCACGTACTCCCATTAAAACACTTAATATTCCATTATCCATCGGCAACTAATAAGGGAACATAAACTGTATTTCCCTGCAACACTTGTAAAATCTCAATGGTGGGGACGTTTCCTTCTCGGCTCAGAGCAGAACCCCTCTTCCCTCCTCATCCCTTCATTCTGCTCTTCTAAAGCACAGACAAAAAAAAATTATCAAGAAAAATTAATTCAAACGACTGCCTGCAGTCAAAACAAACCTGCTTCTGTCGGGTTCTGTTGTTGGTTAAGTAAGTAAAGTAGAATGTATTTATAAAGCGCTTTTCACGGATAAAATCACAAAGTGCTGTACAGGAGAAAAGGTAAAAACAACAATATAAAATGTAGATATGTGTTAAAATTAAAGTGACACTAGTGAAAAACCCATCAACCAAAAGCTCTTTAAGGTCAGTGACGTCCCTCCACCTTCGTCTCAGTGACATCGCCATGGAAACATAACAATCGTGTCGTCCCTCCACCTTCGTCTCAGTGACATCGCCATGGAAACATAACAATCGTGACGTCCCTCCACCTTCCTCTCAGTGACATCGCCATGGAAACGTAACAATCGTGACATCCCTCCACCTTCCGGACAGTGACATCGCCATGGAAACGTAACAATCGTGACGTCCCTCCACCTTCCTCACAGTGACATCGCCATGGAAACGTAACAATCGTGACGTCCCTCCACCTTCCTCACAGTGACATCGCCATGGAAACGTAACAATCGTGACGTCCCTCCACCTTCCTCACAGTGACATCGCCATGGAAACGTAACAATCGTGACGTCCCTCCACCTTCCTCACAGTGACATCGCCATGGAAACGTAACAATCGTGACGTCCCTCCACCTTCCTCACAGTGACATCGCCATGGAAACGTAACAATCGTGACGTCGCTCCACCTTCCTCACAGTGACATCGCCATGGAAACGTAACAATCGTGACGTCCCTCCACCTTCCTCACAGAGACATCGCCATGGAAACGTAACAATCGTGACGTCCCTCCACCTTCCTCACAGTGACATCGCCATGGAAACATAACAATCGTGACGTCGCTCCACCTTCCTCACAGTGACATCGCCATGGAAACATAACAATCGTGACGTCGCTCCACCTTCCTCACAGTGACATCGCATGGAAACATAACAATCGTGACGTCCCTCCACCTTCCTCACAGTGACATTGC
>NC_137661.1:26819992-26907265 GCF_963422515.1 Blennius ocellaris | reverse complement strand
GATTTACCATTGACCTGAAAATGAACCGTTTTGAGATTCCTCAATATTAATCTCAAACATTTCTTGAGATATGAAAGTTTTTCCAGGACAGCGCAGGAATGACATGTAGGTTTTACGTTCCACCTCCATTTTCCTCCCTCTTAACCGACGTTGTTTTCGTCACTGCGACTCCATTTCCTCCCGTTGTACCGCTCTTCTGCTGGAGGTCCCCCCCCCCCCCCTCCTGTGGATACTTAAAAAATATACATATTAAAATCTCATAATCAAGTCCGGGCTGAAACTGGAGTTTAATGTCACATATGAGACCGCCTCTGATGAGATCGTAACGTGTACACACACACACACACACACACAGAGTTTTGATACTTGGCAGGAAGAACTTCATTAAAAAAAAATGATACAGTGAAAGTTGCAGCCTGGGACTGTTAGCATCCCATATTCTAATGACCCGATGAGGAAGCAGTTTAACCTCGCCGTTGCTTATTTTACCGGCTTGACCTTCCAAAATCCACCAGGACCAACAAAAACGTGCTTTTTAAGGTGACGGGGGGGGCCGCTGCTAAGTGTTTTGTCCTCGACGAGGCTCATTAGCTTTGATTACGTCTGTTTTTTTTTTGGCGCCGTCTGTGATGGATTGAGTTTTAATGAGCGAGGTTCACTTGCTTCTCCTGAAACTTTGACAACTCGTCCCTTGTTGGGATTTATGGTTGGTAATTAGCCTAAAAAATGACTGTAAGTAATAGATTACTGAAAGTAATTTAGGAAAAATTGGAATTACTAATGGGAGTAAACAATCATTTACTTAATAGCAACTCAGAGTAACTGAGTAATTACTCAAAAATAAATGATCAAAAATAATTTATTAATGACAAATTATTCATTTGAATAAATGGATTATTTATCAAATAATAATGGAATCGGGGCACCACCAGCTAAGCTGAAATAGCTAATACCAAATTTCAGTCTCGTTGTCAAAAGGTTATTTAAGTTAGTTAATATTCCTGTGTGAAATATAACAATCTCCAATAACAAGGAAGGTGTGAGATTCGAGCGCAGACTGTTACAAACCATACAGGTATGACGCGCCATCGCCAGCTCAGCTCAGCTGTTAAAACCAACATGGCGGCTTGGACACAAACTTTCTCTTTTGTATTAGATTTTTAAAAACATATTTCCCCCCCCTCTGTGTCAAAAAAGAAAATCTCCTTTGATATATTCGCCTGGATCAAGCTGTTGTGAGCAGCCACACCTGCAGGGGGCAGTGTAGCCGCCACGCATGAAGCCATGATGGCCAATCAGAACCCTGGGAAAAGAAAACACCACGTCACAAATGGTGAGGGGGCGTGGCCAGCTGTGAGGGGGCGTGGCCTGCCAGTTGGCCACGCTATGTGTGTAAAAGCACATAGGAATGACTGTACTGATATTAAAAAAAAAAAAAAAATTTTAAAGGCATTGTTTGAGCCTTGTGTCAACGAAAGTTGTATTAAATGTTTCAAAAAAAAATAAAAAATGATTTTTTTGGCAGCCAAAAATAAATAAATAAATAAAAGAGCATAAAGTCGGTGTTATGAAGTAATAAATTAGATCTTGATGCCCAAATTTATTTCCCATCATTTAGTTGTATTGTCATTGTATGCGTTTTTGCTTTCAATTTGTACTTGTGCCAGTACTTGTACTTGTAATCGTCCTCTAAAAAAAAAAAAAAAAATGGTGGCATTGGTGCAGCCTCAGTAAATTTCCCTCTAAGTGTCTCCACTGAATTACGTTTCATTCCTTTCGTAAAGTTGCTTTTTTAAAGCACATGCTAACGTTCCATCATTAAGACCCACAAAACAAAACAAAAAAAAGAGGAACGTCTGAAATAGACCGTTTAATTTTCGAGCTATTTTCTCACACTGTCTGAGCTCATTGACACACACTTTAACGTCGGTTGCTTATTCATCTACTGCATTTTAATATTCTCCGTCTGACTAGCGGCACGGCGTGGCTAATTGACGCCGCCACTTTAAGCAGACGCCACAGTCTGACTGGCTTTATTGTTCCGGCTAATTGATTGATGGGAACCAATGAAAAAAACGTCTGCATTCCCTCCCGCCAGGCAGGATTAAGCCTCCATCATTTCTCGTTGGTCGACTCCATCCGTTGACACGCTAAGAGGAAGAAGAAGACATTTAATTTGCTGGTGTCACCCCAAAGGATTTGTGGGTTTTAAAGTTTACAAACTTCAAACTCTCCTCCTCCGGAGTGTCAGAGCTGTCGGGAAGGGCTTTTAAGACAAATTAGGGTTGAAATACACAAAAAAAAAAAAAAGGACGGCGCTTCCTGGCTAATGGAATCAGCAAATATAGAGTTATGTCATAAAAAGAAGGGAAAAAAGAAAACTCGACTCTAAATGTGAGTGAAAACGGGCCGACAGCGATACGAATACCAAACAAACCAGTCCGTCAAGTAAATACGACAAGTCGGCGGTATATTTCTCCATTTGTGAGACGAATAAAGGATTATCTTGTCTCATCTTGTCGAGTTCAACGTAGAGACGGAGAAGAACGTGCGTTTTTACGGTTGCATGCTACAGGATTCAGCCGCCTCATGGTTCCGCCTGGATTCTGAGTGAACGAGTGCGAAAGAGTACGAAGTGCCTGGAAACACAATGGACCAGAACGTCTGCGCTCGTAGAAACAGACGTGAGATAGTGAGATGTTGCCGGAGTTGTTGAAGGAGCTGAGAGGCGGCGGACCTCGACTCCACTGAAGATTTGAACTGATGCAAAGAAAAAAATGTGCTTGAAATTACTGGTCATTTCCCCCAAAGTCCAAAACTGTGGTTAGGACCACACAGCGTAACCTTACTTCATTGAGGACTATAAAGTTAATGAGTATGAAGCCCGGACTTCACTATCGAGTGTGAAGCCGACTTCACTATCGAGTGTGAAGCCGACTCACTATCGAGTGTGAAGCCGACTTCACTATCGAGTGTGAAGCCGACTTCACTATCGAGTGTGAAGCCGACTTCACTATCGGAGTGTGAAGCCGACTTCACCATCGAGTGTGAAGCCGACTTCATCATCGAGCGTGAAACCAACTTCCATCATCGAGCGTGAAACCAACTTCCATCATGAGTGAAGCGAACTTCACCATCGGGCGTGGAGCTGACTTCATCATCGAGTGTGAAGCCGACTTCGCCGTCGGGCGTGAAGCCGACTTCGCCGTCGGGCGTGAAGCCGACTTCGCCGTCGAGCGTGAAGCCGACTTCACCAGTGGGCGTGAAGCCGACTTCACCATCGGGCGTGAAGCCGACTTCACCATCGGGCGTGAAGCCGACTTCACCATCGGGCGTGAAGCCGACTTCGTCAGTCAGGAATTAGCATTGCTACCTGCATCTGTATCCATCAGCTTTTAGCATAGCTTAGCTTAATGCAAAGTCATGTGACCGTTTGCATTGCTCCTGTGTGGTGTGTGTGTGTGTGTGTGTGTGTGTGTGTGTGTGTGTGTGTGTGTGTGTGTGTAGGTGTGTGTGTGTGTGTGTGTGTGTGTGTGTGTGTGTGTGTGTGTGTGTGTGTGTGTGTGTGTGTGTGTGTGTGTGTGTGTGTGTATTCTCATGCACGGCACGTCCCCGGCCAGTCGCGGTGGCGATTCACCCTCTGCTCTGTTGCTGTGGCGACTGAGTCGGGAGGACAGTGTGTGTGGAAGGGATCAGACAAGGGCCCTTGTTACTTAAAGATGATACCCCCCCCCTACCCTCCTACCCCCCCCCCCTACCCTCCTACCCCCCCTTCCAGGATTCTCATATGTCCTCTGCATCATTTTCTCATTTCTCCAGTCCCTCCCTCGCCCACAGAGCTCCGGTACTTTCCAGTTTGATTGCTAGATTGTCGTGACAACCGAACACTGGGGATGAAATAAGAGGTCAGCCAATGGGGGGAGGGGGGGGGGGGGGTTTGATTGATTATGAAGCATAATACACTGCTTAGCGCCTTAATACACGTTTAGATTAGGAACTGGGGAGAAGGAGCTCTGCTGTAAATCCTGTTGGCTTGGAAGGCTTAAGGCATAATGGGGAAGGTATGAAGAGTGTGAGAGCCGCCTGATGAAGATGAGGGGGAGATATGAGGCTAATTATATGATGAAGGGGGGGGGGGGGTGAAGATTAGGGTTAAACAGGAAGACGTTAGTGAGCACCTTGTATATTTGATAAACGGAATATCTGAAAATGGGCAGGAAGCAGTAAAGTCATCAAATCCTTTCATTTCTATTGAGCACAAATACAATTAAAAAAGCTTTAGAAGTGGTGGAAAAGAGGAAAAATCTCATGGAAGTGGAGTTCCTGCTGTTCTGGTCTCTGTGTTTTTTTTTTTTTTTTTTATTATTTGCGCTTCAGATAAATAGTGGAAACGACTCCGCGAGCCCGTGAATTCCATTATCACGTTACATTAAAGGGGGGGGAAAGAAAAGCACCTTTGCACATTTTTAACAGCGAACAACCTTCCGTCGGCAGTAATTATCTCAGGTTCTGAAGGTAAAACAAAAAGGTTGATCCGCCTGACCCGGAGCGCTAACGACTCCATCTGCACATTACCTGGCGTCACCTGAGAGATGACGGGCCGTAATTACACCACAATGTCAGTCGAATAGAGATTAAAACCAAAAAAAAAAACGAGTGAATAAAGGCGACGGCGTTAAAGGTTGATACAATAACAGCCGAGCTGCTCTTTGCTGCCTTTTCCCATTTCCTTCATCTGGTTGTTCTGCCATGTGGGGGGGGGGGTGGAGGTTAGGGTGGAGGGGGGGTGGAGGGGGTTGACATTGCCCTTCAGTTCCACAGGGAGGAAGTTTTTAAATTAGGTTGCCTGCGATTCCTGCGAACTGGTGAGGTCAAGGAGTGTCGTTCCCCCGGAGGAAGAAAGGAGGGGAACTGTGGCTGTCGATCGTCACGCGAGCGTCGATGTGCAGATGTGGAGAAAACAGCTGCATTCTGCGTTCAGAACAGTGACGATCTCTCACGTCTTCTGAATTACAAGACGAATTTGAGCTTGAAGGTTTTGAAATATCCTTAAAAAAAAGTCCTTTTTAGTGCAATATTAGGGATGTGGCTCAATGTCGACTCCGTAAAAACACCTGCTCCTCAGCAAGCCTGCTAAACATGCCTCTTTTTAAAAAAAAAATTTACTTTTTTTTTTTAAACAGCGTAAAAAATATAAAAGGTTTGGCCCCATTTACATGAGAATTTTTGTTTTTGTTGTGGAAACAAAAACAAAAACAAAATGCACTGAAAGTTTGAAAACGCTTCGACTCCCGTCTCTGAGTAAACACTTTTACTTTTTAAAAAAAAAATATATATTTTTTTTACTTTTAAAAATTATTTTCGTAAAAAAAAAAAAATATATATATATATATATACGCCGAGGCTGCCTGTCGGCATGGCGACGAGATCGACGGGCGGATGACAGCTTATTAAGGGTTCTTCATTTTTTTTTTCCTCTCGAGGTTCCTGCTCTGAAACCACAAAGAAGAACGTCCCCTCGCGTCCCGACGTGTAGGTTATCGCGGGACGTCGTCGCTTTATAGAGGATTTATTCACACAAAAAGAGCCGTTTAGCATTGAGTGGTCATGTGGCCTCACTTATTTTGTAACGCTGTGCTCCATTTTCAAAGATTTTCTTTATGTCTCTTTCTGTCATGTAACACTTTGATGTCCCTTGTACGGAATGTCTTTTTGGATATACGTGCCTATTTTTAATGTCACGGGTTTTGTCGCAATTCTTTCCTGATAATTTGTACAGGAAGTTGCTAATAATGAATGAATGAATGAATGAACAGTTTATTTCGGCTACAGTTCCGGAACAAACATTTTACACAAACAATATTTCCACAATATACTTGCAACCGAAATGTGTATTAGGCTGAAGCCAAGGCTTATTTTAGCCTGTCCCTTAAAAACCCGTGCGGTTTCCCCAGACACAAAAAATATAATCACATTTTAAACAAGCAACTGGAGAAAAAATAATAATAATAATGATACTAAACATAGCAGTCGTAATACGGGAGAAAAATGAATTTGGAACATAACAGAGTAATACATGAGAAAAACCAAACAAAACAGAAGTAACAGAAATTATTGTTCATTGTAACATTAATTATTTTTCTTTTTACTGTTTTTTTTGAAGCAGAACAGTGATTTGCACAGTTTTAAGTCGTCACTCAGACATTCCATAAACCTGCTTCCAGAAAAGAAACACATCTGTATTTCACGTTGGTTCTCGCACCACCTTTTTTCGATAACTGGGAGCAGCTTGGGTTTACATCACAAATACTATATTTTTGTGACACCAACTACTCCCGACGGCGGCGTGAAGCGTCGGGTCGAACAACCGTCATCCGCCCGTCGTCAAACTGACATTAGAAATGATCAAAGAAATGATCAAAGCTTTCTGCAAAGGTGTTACGACGTCCTACTTCTGAGCCCCAAATCTCTTCATAAGCCTCTTATTCTGTACCAAACCGCTTTTTAATTAATGGAGAGCAGAACTGGTTATACAATACGTGTCATAGGCAAGGAACAACTGGGCTTGGGGTCCCTGAACAATTAGCTTTTTGGTGTCTTTTTTTTTCACCCGTTTCCAATTTTAGGTCTTCATTAAACACGTTCAAAAGAACGAAGACTTTTCACACTGAATTCCGGAGTTGAGTCTTTTCCTCACCTCAGTCTTGGGCAGTGTATTTGTGGCAGATTTTAAAACGGACTCATTGAAATCGGATGATACAACTACTATTCGCTTCCAGTTTGTCGTTTTGGTTTCACTCGTTTTATTATCTGGTGGGTTTGTTGCGTGGCTGTGTGGATGTTGTCCTACCTACACAGAGGCCTATGTTTTCTGTTTGTTTTTATATTTGCGATGTATTGACACCATGCTTGTAGGGAAATGGCAGTTTAGACAATTTCCAGTTTTATTTGTTGCATAAATGTTAAAATGCACATGAAGAACACCTCGGAATTGGTTCAATTACACTCCAAAGAAATGTTTCTAAATGCTAATGCCCTCACTTAATTCTTAATTAAACTGAAGGTAATTGAACCAACTGACATGAGGACAATATCTGCAGTCATAAAAATCTAATTGTTTCTACATAACCTAATTTTATCTCTTTGAAACCATGTTTTCTGGTTGTGAAAATTAACGAAAAAGAAACACGAGCAGTGATGCATGATGTGTTAAGGAAGTAATGACCACCTATGTTGAGATTGTCGTCGTTCTCCTGCTGTGACGGTTTGGTTTTGTAAACGTATCGACATTTCTATGACATATACGACAAAGAAAACCTTTGAAAGGTTGAATTTAAGGCTTATTATTGCAATATTTTGCCAGTCTGACCCACTAAAAATGAAATTGGGCCGCATAATAGCTATTCTATTCTATTCTACTCCGCCTCGAGGCTACGACGTGTAAAATCAGGCGCCAGTTTCTCGCCCTGTGGCCATTTTGAATAAATCTCACTGGTTGTGGTTTAAGAACTGTCCAGTATCCCGCCTCCAAGTGAGGAATTTCCACTATTATGCAACCATATTTGTTTTAAAAGCAAAAAGTCCTGGCTTGATTCTCGTGTAAACCGTCAACAGAGGCCTATGTTTTCTGTTTGTTTTCTATATTTGCGATGTATTGACACCGTGCTTGTAGGAAAATGGCAGTTTAGAGGATTTCCAGTTTTATTTGTTGCATAAATGTTAAAATGCACACGAAGAACACCTCATGGAACTGTCGGAATTGGTTCAATTACACTCCAAAGAAAGGTTTCTAAATGCTAATGCCCTCACTTAATTCTTAATTAAACTGAAGGTAATTGAACCAACTGACATGAGGACAATATCTGCAGTCATAAAAATCTAATTGTTTCTACATAACCTCATTTTATCTCTTTGAAACCATATTTTCTGGTTGTGAAAATTAACGAAAAAGAAACACGTGCAACCATATTTGTTTTAAAGCCAAAAAGTCCTGTCTTGATTCTCGTGTAAGCCCACGACGCAGAGCTGCTGGACATGCTGGGAAATTTCCCTCCGCACTCGCGCATCCGTCATGTGTTCACACACACACACACACACATATATGTGACGGTTCCGGCGCGTCTCCGTGGGGTTAGCCTCGCTCAACACGCAGCCACACAAAGACGCAACACAGATCGATGGCGGCGGAGGGGCCGGCAGTCTATCTGGAGTGTGGCACATTCGCCAACGATTTCCTGCCGACGTTTTAATGTATCTATAGGACAGGTCGATGAGCACGCTGGGAAGAATTCTATATTTCTGCCTGATGAACTACTTAATCATCTCGGGGATGCTTGGCTGAGTGAGAAAAATCCATATCCATTTTACCTTTTGTCTTTCATTGGCCACTGCCTCTCGGGTCATCAAAAAATAGACGGGGGAGTGAATGACAGGGAGAGAGAGAGGAAGAGAGAGAGAGAGAGAGAGAGAGAATATGCCTCAAAACGGAGAAAGAAGCTGGTGTTGATCATAATTTAGTTAAAAAATAATAATAATAATAATGTAGCTCTCAAACACTGACTCAGGAGTGTTTTAAGAGAGATTTTAAGCGTCGTTAATTATTCCAAACAGTCGATAGCTTGTCTTCACGTCGAGCAGAAACGCGTTCTCGTGACAAAAAGAAGTCGTAGGGACCTTCGGCTGAGTTTCTGAGAAGCGTCAACACCGACGCAAAACTTCCAGCTTGCTTTACATCAATTATAGCGAGAGATGTTAAGATATACGACTGCATCAAGGCTAAAAAGGCGAGCGCAGATGAAAGAGATGAAAGGAAGAGGTAAGAGGTTGATGGAGTCCATGATGACTGCTTGTTTAATATCAACGCCGGAGAATTAATAACATTTAAAGTCTGCTTCCAGCAGATAATAGACTAACGAACAAAGAAAATACTTTTTTTTTTTTAAAACAGAACATGAATAAAGACAAGTGAGACTCCAAGGTCTCTAATGGTGTCATTACGCTTTATTCCTTTTTTTTAAATGAAGAATCCGTTCAGCTTTGTGTTTAAATCAAAGCTTGCGTGGCCTCCAGCTGTGTACGAGAAGGTTAATTAATTGATTATCAGTCAGACGTGTAATTTGTTTTTGCTTTTTTTTAATCTACTCATCCTAAACGACACATACTCTTTTGGAATTTGCCAGTTAGTTTTTTTTTTTTTTGCATCCATACATGCATGGAAATCAAAAGTGCAGACAAGCACAATGTGCTCACAGGCAAATTCTGATCATTTGCTGAGAGTTTTTGTTAAACGTTTACAACGCTGGGCAAAAATGACATTTTAATATTTACCAATATCTCGTTAAAGCCTCCTTTGGCAGCAACCGCATGATTCAGGTAACCCTAACCCATTACTGGAACAGGCATTTTCATATATTATTATTATTATTATTATTCATAATTGCTGGATGGTTTTTAATCAAACTGCATAGTTAAATTGGTGGGAAATGATTGTGCTTTGCTCCTTTTCACTAACCGGTGTCTCCTGGGCCATTTACCCGCTCATTAAGCCACTTCTCAGGATGAGGGCCTTGTCATTTGAAAGCTATCAATTTCTTAGTAACGGCCGTTTTTCTCTTTTCGCTGTTCCAAACAAAAGCGCAGCGCAGGGAACCACTGCCATTGTCTGGAACAATCGCTCTCCTCTTTTCTAAGGGGTCGT
This sequence comes from Blennius ocellaris, assembly GCF_963422515.1. Classification (NCBI taxonomy): domain Eukaryota; kingdom Metazoa; phylum Chordata; class Actinopteri; order Blenniiformes; family Blenniidae; genus Blennius; species Blennius ocellaris. The sequence continues at coordinate 26,897,568 of NC_137661.1, read as the reverse complement.
CCAAAAACCAATCTTTTTTCTCCCCGGCCTTCTCTAAAAACCTCCGTCCACACGGCACTGTGAACACGGCTCAACACGAGTGTGTAGTACACATGCCAGGCCTATAGGGGAGCTGTGACTCACCAAACGCCCTGCTCCCCCTGCTGCTAGCGTCAGTAGCTTCTAGTTCTATAGGTCTATGGCCCTGCTCCTCCTGCTGCTAGCGTCAGTAGCTTCTAGTTCTATAGGTCTATGGCCCTGCTCCGCCTGCTGCTAGCGTCAGTAGCTTCTAGTTCTATAGGTCTATGGTCCTGCTCCTCCTGCTGCTAGCGTCAGTAGCTTCTAGTTCTATAGGTCTATGGCCCTGCTCCGCCTGCTGCTAGCGTCAGTAGCTTCTAGTTCTATAGGTCTATGGCCCTGCTCCTCCTGCTGCTAGCGTCAGTAGCTTCTAGTTCTATAGGTCTATGGCCCTGCTCCTCCTGCTGCTAGCGTCAGTAGCTTCTAATTCTATAGGTCTATGGCCCTGCTCCTCCTGCTGCTAACGTCAGTAGCTTCTAGTTCTATAGGTCTATGGCCTGCTCCGCCTGCTGCTAGCGTCAGTAGCTTCTACAGCTCCACCAGAGCTTGTAGTCCCTGATTGTTGTGGTTATTTGATGACATTACGGACCACGGTGGGGGGGGTGGGGGGGGGGGGGGGGGGCGTCGATTACGTCATCTTTTTTCTACAGATGATCGTCTCTGTCGATGAGCCGGGGTTTTAGAATTTCCCCACTCTGGGACCCGTGTTGGAAAAAAAACCAAGTTTCCACGCTTTTAGAACTGCCTCATGTGGACGACAGGCCAGAAACATCTGGTTCAGGTGAATCAGGTTCCTGGTTTTGACGACAGGCCAGAAACATCTGGTTCAGGTTCAGGTCCTGGTGTGGACGGGACCCTGTATCTCTCACCGTCTTCTCGCCTCCTTCTTTCCTTCCACTAATCTCCTCGTCCTCCGCCTCCTCCGTCACTTTTGCCCACTTCCTCCCTCCGCATCACTTCCTGCTCCACGTCGCCACACGCCGCCGCCTCCCTGTGCCAAATGTCTTTTTATCTGCCTCTGCAGTTTGCGTGTCCGGGGACTGTTCAGAGTACATATTGGTAAAAGAGGCAAGGCGAACAGCGAAGCCGCCTGTAAACGGAGCCGGCAGGGGAGAGAGCGCGTCGCTGCGGTTTTACAACGCCACGCCGGCTTTCCCCCCCCCCCCCCCCCCCCCCCCTCTCCATTAGAAGTGATTTAATGAAATGCATTGACGGCGTCTATAGAACCGGCAGTCTCTTTGTTTTTTTATTGTCTCCGAAAAGCAACTGAGCTCAAGCACAGGAAAACCACTATAGAAGTATAATTCATTTGCCATTTTACTATTCTATTTAATTGTCGTTGTTTGGGTTTTTTTTTGTTGTAAAGTTACGCCGTAAACATCAGTAGCACGAAAAATAAACCAAGTTTTCAACGACCTCGTTAAATTAGAAGTAAACTGTCCTGCTATTAGAAGCCGTGATGGGATCTGCCCTCCAGTCACTGCTGACAGTAAATATATTTATGTTTGTTAAGAGTTGGGGTTGCAGTTTTGTTTGTTGTGCTGCTGGAGACGAAAACCGATTCAAAGTAGGTTTCCAAACCACCGTTTTTTTTTTATTAATATTTTATTGTGTTTTCCAAAATGTACAACAGTCAATCCTTCACAATACAAGCACATTTCTCCCAAACTCAATGTCCTTTATAATATCCAGACTTGTAATAAAAGGGGATACTCACACAAAACAAAGGAAAAATAAACAGACAAGAAAATACAAGAAACAGTTGTAGCTCAGAACCAGGGGTAAAAATTAAGAAATACTTTATATATATATATATATATATATCTACCCGGCCTCTGTAGAAAGGATTACCGTCCTCAGACATGCATCACTCAGATAAAAAAACAAATATTATAATTTTAAGGATTTTAATTAAACATTAAGTATAATTAAGTTTAGAGTATGGATTGCCACGGGTAATTTTTTTGTTTGTTTGTTTCATAAAAGATGCATGCACAATAAATTAATAAATGCTGATTCAAGGTTACTTTAATAAGCAGCAGTCATAAGTGTCTGTTTAGTGGCTCTTAGGCTGAGAAACTGACTGCATTGAAAATCCAGTGTGTTGTGAGTCTCCGGGGCTCAATGTCCCGGATTTAACATGCTGAAGGAGCGTTTCTCAAAACTGTGGCTGGACACGGAGGGCGACAGACCTGAGACACTTGATTCTTATCAACAAGGAACATTTTCACCTCGTAGCAAGAAGCAAATATCACATTTACACTGAGTTGTGTTTCCTCCTTCCTGTGACCCACTTCCTGTGCTCCGCTCCCGGCCAATCACAGTGGAGGATTTAGGCTGAAGACACTTCCCGGGTCCGTGTTGACGTAACAAAAGCCGAGAATCGCTGAGGCCACATGGGGGAAGAATTGTCAAGTGAACGTGGGGCGTTTTCCCAAATAGACGATTCCCAGTTACACAACAGTGTTTTTTTCCCAGATAGACGATTCCCAGTTACACAATGGTATTTTTTTTTCCCAGATAGGCGATTCCCAGTTACACAACAGTGTTTTTTTTCCCAGATAGACGATTCCCAGTTACACAACAGTGTTTTTTTTCCCAGATAGACGATTCCCAGTTACACAATGGTGTTTTTTTCCCCAGATAGACGATTCCCAGTTACACAACGGTGTTTTTTTTCCCAGATAGGCGATTCCCAGTTACACAATGGTGTTTTTTTTCCCAGATAGGCGATTCCCAGTTACACAACAGTGTTTTTTTTCCCAGATAGACGATTCCCAGTTACACAACAGTGTTTTTTTTCCCAGATAGACGATTCCCAGATAGACGATTCCCAGTTACACAATGGTGTTTTTTTTCCCAGATAGACGATTCCCAGTTACACAACAGTGTTTATTTTCCCAGATAGACGATTCCCAGATAGACGATTCCCAGATAGACGATTCCCAGTTACACAACAGTGTTTTTTTCCCCAGATAGACGATTCCCAGTTACACAACAGTGTTTTTTTCCCAGATAGACGATTCCCAGTTACACAACAGTGTTTTTTTCCCAGATAGACGATTCCCAGTTACACAATGGTGTTTTTTTCCCAGATAGACGATTCCCAGTTACACAACGGTGTTTTTTTCCCAGATAGACGATTCCCAGTTACACAACAGTGTTTTTTTCCCAGATAGACGATTCCCAGTTACACAACAGTGTTTTTTTCCCCAGATAGACGATTCCCAGTTACACAACAGTGTTTTTTTTCCCAGATAGACGATTCCCAGATAGACGATTCCCAGTTACACAATGGTGTTTTTTTCCCCAGATAGACGATTCCCAGTTACACAACAGTGTTTTTTTCCCCAGATAGGCGATTCCCAGTTACACAACAGTGTTTATTTTCCCCGATAGACGATTCCCAGGTAGACGATTCCCAGATAGACGATTCCCAGTTACACAACAGTGTTTTTTTCCCAGATAGACGATTCCCAGTTACACAATGGTGTTTTTTTTTCCCCAGTTAGACGATTCCCAGATAAACGATTCCCATTTAGACGACTTAGTTTAAAATCACGGTAAAAAGTATGATGTTAAGTGAATAATTTATAGCATTTCAGTGACCGAGGATGAATAGTAATGTATTGTTAAACAAAAAAAGACAGTTTAAAATCGCTTTATTAAAGAAAATAATAATAAAAAAATAAATAAAAAGCTGGTTCCGATGTCACGATTTTAAACTGATGTTAAGCCACTTTTTCAAAGCGACTGTGTGTCTTTATGTGTACGTCACTTAAATATGACAAATAATTCAGCGATTATAATACGTCGTCTATCTGGGATGAAACTGAACAGAGTTGAACAGCGCCCCCCGAAGGAAGCTCGTGTTTTCAGACGGCAGCTCGATAGCAAAGCAGCGTTTTTTTTTTTTTCCCTTCACTTCACGGCTCACCAGCGAATTACTGCACCGCCGCCTATTCATCAAAAGCACAATAGCGATGATTAAGTTGTATGAAAAGATGCTTGAAGGGGCCTAATAGAAGGGTAAATATCACTGCTGTGATTGTAAACAATTCGGATAATTCAACAGCGAAGCGCAACGGATTAATTTTGTCTTCTGAGTTTTAACCCTCATCGCGGAATTAAAACTAATTTAAAAAAAATAAGTTGATAAACCTTTCCATCATGTGCTGGCGTGGACACGTGGGACCGGGCCGACTCGGTGGGGGGGTGTCAGGGGGGGGGTGGGGGGTCCGGTGGGGGGGGGCGTCCCTCCAGCTTGCCAAGCCTTTTCGTGCGTGTCTGAAGACGGACGAGGATGATTTGTCATTCCGCCAGCGCACCTCTAATTACACAGAGGAATTATGGCTGCGCGCCGAAATGCCGCGACCGAATAATAAGCAGAATCGGGAACGCTGGGATTCCATTCACAGGTGCTTCACACTCAGCCGAACCCATTATCAACACCACACATCTATAGAAAAACTTTCCGCGGAAAAGCTTTCGCTTTGAGCGCTTCTCTCGAGATCGGGCGACTTGGCGGCGCGTCCGCGAGCCCGACTTTCGTTTTTGTGGAGGAGGCGTACCACTCCACGCCGTTCCCCTTCAGACTCTCGTCTTTACCCTTCAAGCACTCTGTAAAAAAAACTTCTGCCTCAGTTCTCCCCGAGTCTGTTTGTGCAGTCGATTACACAGCAGCTCTTTACCATTTTAGCAGCGTTTCCCCACATTTTTCCGTGTGAACGCATCAGTGGGCCAAATGTGTTCATGGTTCTACTCAAGGGGGGGGGCGCGACTGTTGTGACTTCCTGTGCAGATGAGGACATCATGGAAATGTGTCTCGCCTTTTCATTAATGCTGTTTTTTTTTGCAGAGACGTTCAAATTCGACGATAGTTTGGGGAAAAAAACAAACAAACAAGCTTGTCTTCACGTCGAGCAGAAACGCGTTCTCGTGACAAAAAGAAGTCGTAGGGACCTTCGGCTGAGTTTCTGAGAAGCGTCAACACCGACGCAAAACTCCAGCTTGCTTTACATCAATTATAGCGAGAGATGTTAAGATGTACGACTGCATCAAGGCTAAAAAGGCGAGCGCAGATGAAAGAGATGAAAGGAAGAGGTAAGAGGTTGATGGAGTCCATGATGACTACTGCCACCTGCAGGACAGACGTGTCATTGCACCGAGGTGAAGACGAGGGCAACAACTGAAGGTCGATGGTTGTTCTGGTTGAGGTGCAGGAGCGGTTTGGTTTCGGGAGAAACTTTGTGCATTTTGTCTTCAAACTCGCACTTGTGTGCCGTCATGGGAATTAGTGAAACGTCTCGTCCTCTCCGGCTTCGTCCACCGCGAGCGGAGACGTCCTCCAACGTCTATCACGGCTGATTGGCTCCAGTTATCTCAGGACTGCGCCTCCTATCCAGAGGATGTTTTAGAAGGGAGAGGCTTTTTTTTTACTCCGTCCTTGAAATGAGTTGATTCTAACAAAGACTCCTGTGATAAAAGTTAAACCGCAGCAATAAAGTAGCGTTAGGAGAAATGTGGAAAACACAAGAAATGCATGTGTATGAATATGAAATATTATTTAGGTCCAGTTAGACACCTGATGGGGAAGACGGGGGAGATCGAGAGGTTGTGAGGAGGGTTTTTTTTTTTTTCTTCCTGTTAAACACAAAGTGTTTCAGGCAGCTTGACAACAATTGGCAACTTCCTTATCGAGTCTCAGAGTTCGAAAGGTTCTGCTCGCAGTCGTTCTATCTTGTTGACGCTGACGAGGCCGAATACACCGTAATTACACTGCGCTAACGTGGCACTTGTCAGATTTTAATCTACACGTGTTCCACTGTGCGATAATATCCGGTTTTACATTAACGGGTTCGTCGTGAGTTCATAAAAACAAAAAAGGTATTTCCAATGAATGCCTCTTGAAGCGTGTTCAGGTCTGGCAGTTTTCGCCTTTTGTTCTCCGACGATGAAGAATCACACGTGTGGAACTTTGATCTCTGACGCACACGTCTGATCCCTTCAGTAGAAGAAATAAATAAATAAATGAATCTCCTGAGGTTCGTCTCTCTTCGCTGGGTGTGTTAGTGCAGCTGCAGCAGTTTCAAACTGCGAGATTAAAGCGACACTTGTTCGGCATCGATTACCCAACAGACAACACGGTGCCAATAAACAATAATTATCTAAACAAGCTGACGAAGATAACCGCCCACGCCGCCAACCCTGGTGTTTGGCCACACCCCCCCCTCGGCTCGTCACACAGAAATGCGCATGCAGCCAGTAAAACGGCTTTCTGGGATGAGCGGGACAAAAAAAAAAAAAAAATGTTTGATGCAGTTCCGACGGGGAGAATCTCCCCTCTTTGAGTCCAGGTGGATCTGGGGATTCTGTCTGCAGGGTTTCGGGTTTCACGTCCTCCTTTAATGTTCAAAGAGCCATTTGGTCCCGTTTAACACTGAACGCAACACCCAAAGAGTGGGTGCTTTTATTTTGACAGTCCCACAGGAAGACCATGCCAGGACGACACGACACACAAAACCTTCTTCACTGCTGGTTGACGACTTACAACTAATAAACTAAACTACATGAACTAAGCAACAAAAACACAATTATTAGCAACACTACAAACCTAACATAACCCCCAATAATTTAAAACATGACAATCAGAAACTCCCATAATGCATTGCAGCTCTCAGCTCCTTTATCGCTACACATTATTAAAATGGAAGATAAATGTGGGAGATCTGGATTGTTAGAACCATGAGTGTGATGGTGTGTCTTTAATGTCCTGTAGTTGTTGTGGAATTCACTAGAATGTTCCGTCACTCTCAACAAGTCTGTAATGAACCTCCTGGAACTGTGGGCTTTTACTGTGAAAGGTACAGGAAGCTCCCAGCTTCAGGTACCAGTTGAGCCGCTGTCCAGCAATTCTACATTCTTCATGCTATTATTGTTGCGTAATCGCTGCGCCTACATTTGTAGCGGGACTGCGCTCTGGGTGGCCTTGCCTCCTTACGTCCCTCCGGGATGAACTGCAGTGGGGCGGAGGCTCAAGGAGCCGCAGTGGAGGGACCAAAGAGCCGCGGTTTGCCGACCCCTGCCCTAGACTATACTAATTAATAATAATAACGTGACGCTCGCTGACAGAAACTCAGACGGAACTGAAGCAGTTGAATTAAATGACTTGTTAAGGCGAACGCCCGCCGTCTTTCTCTTTCGTCCCGTCCAGTCAGGGTTCAGGCTGCAGGACGGTCTCGGTCCTTGTGGGACAAAGTCTTGGGTTTCGGGTTCGTGACCTTTTAGTTTATGGCATCAAATAAGTACTGATGTTGTTTCTTGTTATTGGCAACTTGCTAAAGGTTCGAAGTCATACCCTCCATCTTCACCTCCTCCTCCTCCTCTTGCTCTGATCGGTCCAGAAACCTTGTATTCCAAGTTTGTTTATTCTCCTGCATTAGAACATCGGATCGTAGGAGCTGCATTCAGAATCTGCTGTGTCTGTGTGAGCTGGACTGGCTCCGCCCCCACACACGTCCATCTATGGGGGAGGAAGTACTTCCTCTCGTGGCGCCATGTGCCAGAGCAGAGCTGCCTGATTGTGGGAGGAGTCAAAAGGGGGAGGAGCCTACCTTGATTGTGATTGGCTGAACCCCCGATGACACTATATAGGGTTTGATTTCTGATTGGCTGCTTGGAGCAACACACTTTTTAAAAGAGAGAGAGAGAGAGGACACACTTTCTTCTCTTCTGGGGCGTCGTTCCAGGTGTGGTGACGGTTATCACTGCTGGAAAACCTTGAAAAAGTGGATTTGACCTTGAATATGACCTTTCAAAAATCGGTGCATCTCAACTTCCAATGCGTGTTTTTGGATTGTGGCAAGAACTGGAACCAACACGGAGGCAGGCAGACTTCAGCTCCGACCAAAAGAATCATTGTGCTTGTGAAAATCCGCTTTTGATTGCATTCTATATATATATATATATATAATTGTTTTTTTATTTAAATCAAAAGACATGCATAATGGATGTTCATAAAATAATGTCCCAGTTATGGTGCTACAAGAGTTGAGTGGAAGCACAGTTGAGAAAATTGCTGTCTTTCTTAGAATGGAACAGCGACACGGTGCAAACAGCTGAAGCTGCTTCACAAACCGTTAGAGGAACGTCTAGCGTCTCCTGCTGCAACATGAATATCACAGAACCAACGTGGAGTCGCTCAGTGCAGAACAATGGATTCAACTCCCCCCCCCCCCCCCCCCCCCCAAGATAATAGCAGCAGCTCAATTTAAAAATGCACCCTGGGTTTTTTTTCTTTTCTTATTATTTATTTCCTTCTCATTTTGGTTGTTTTGGACCAAAAAAAAAACCCAAAACAAAAACAAGAAAAAATAACCACCTTCCTTTCTTTGAGTCTGTGTCTTTGACTGTAACGTCTCTCTATTTCTGCTCGGCTCATTATTCGCTTCCCTCCTCTCTCCTGGACCAGTCGGCATTGAAACGTTAAAAAAAAAAAAGAAAAAAGAAGACAAGTCGAGACGGAAAATGAAGAAATTGATGTCAAATATTCCTCCGCTTCGCTCCGGTGATGCTGGAGTTTAGCCTCCAACTAGGAGAGTAAATTACTGACTATTTTGGCTCGTAAAAAATAAAGCACTACTCGTAAAGTGTGAACAAAAAATATATAAACCAAAGAGGCAATGTGCCAGTCTTAAAATGCAATGATGATAATATAGACCTTACTTCTTTTTTTTTTAATTCTTATGCAATTACTCTCATTATATGTTTACTGGTTGTTTGAGAAACTACATTATCTTTATTTACATCTTGCTTTGCGTTGTTGTTTTCCCTCCTCTGATAAGTATATTTGGTGTAGTATATAATTATACAAGTATATTCCGGTATGTTACTGGAATTGACTAATTTAAATAACGTTAACAATGTAAAGCGGAACCACTAACCAGGCACTAGTGTAGATAAATATATAAATAAGATAAATAGATTGATAATAATGTCAACATAGGACTTTTTTTCCTTTGTCTCATGAAACTGTGTATATAGGTGATCATATTCATTATGTCTATTATGTCTTCTATATTAGATATTATGACTATATCCTGACATACGTAACACTATATATTTTCAATACAGGAAGATAATTACAGGATAGGAAATTACTATTTAATATTGGAGAAAGAGTACGATTAGATATGTTTTACTTATTTGTAGCCCTTTTTGGGCATTTAACAAGATTTAGTATATATATATATATATATATATATATATATATATATATATATACGTACTGTCATCAATCCTGACCTTTACTGCTCGTAATTTGACGTCAGCTTTCTTTACATGTTGTAGAGCAGGTGACAAAAGGAACAGATTATTCTATTCATGATTTATATAAAAGGAGAAATTTAAATCATGAAAAAAAAATACTTTTTAAAACTGCAAGCAGAATTTCTCAGGGAAACATTTTCTTGGGAACATTATCTTTTAATATATATATATATTTTTAATACAATTATATATAATTCTTTGGGCAGCATTGAAAACAAAACTGCATCAAACTGGCCAAACCACATGTGGAACCATTTCTATTGTACACAATTATCTAAAGTAAATGTGTTCTGGATACAAAATCTGGCATCATTGTCATGGTATATAATGTATTTTTACGATTGAATCAATCTTTGGCTGTATCTTTACTACGTACCGTCGCCCTCTGGATACAGTCTTTATTGTCAATGTGTAATAATTTCTACAGGGGAAACAGAAGAATTCTATAAGTCACCGAACAGCGAAGCTGTTCTGCACGAAGCGTCCCTCAAAAGAGAACGACTGCACGGAGAGGAGCCTATTTTTATCAGAAGATTAGTATTCGTTCGGCGCTCTGATGACGATCCGACAGCAGGCCGGGGTAAACAAACTTGCAAAATGTGTTTTTAATAGTTTGCGTAGAACAGTGGAGCTCTGCGGCACGAACGCGCAACATCCATCAGGCTCCAGATGCACAGCGCGGCGGCGAGTCGTCCTGGGTGTTCGCTTTGTCTGCGAAGCTGAGAAGAAAATGCGGGTTACGATAAATCATGCCCACATTAGCGAGTCTCCCCGTCGCTTGTTGTCCGTTTTAGATTCTAATGATCGCGTCTTCATTTGATTGGAATCGCCGGCATTCCAGCGCATTGAGGCTGATTTAAAATCAATACATGAGCAGCGTTGGGAATGTCGTTGAAAAAAAAAAATCACAAGTTTTGTTCCATCTCGAGGGTCAGTTTCCACGAGGAAGACGAAACTGCTCGGGATCCGTCTCCGTGGAAACGGGGGGGGGGGGGGGGGGGACTGGACATGAGCACTGAAGACATTAAGTATTAAAGTCCGTCTGCACGTGCTCAGTAGCTGGACGACAAGAAGTTTCCTCCAGAACGTCATGACGCCATATTCTCTGCGGACTTGGTACTTTTATTTTGACGGTCACCGTAATAACAATGCAACTTGGTGGTCTATCCCCCGGAATGCTAGCGTGTGTGTGCGTGTGTGTGTGTGTGTGCGTGTGTGTGTGTGTGTGTGTGTGTGTGTGTGTGTCTGTGGTTTCAGTACAAAAGCAAACAGCACCCACTAGTGGCCCAACATGCCAACTGCATCCTTTTCTAGCATTTTTACAGACAAAGTTTTCCAAACGCGAGCATTTTCTGGAACAAAAACATACAAACGATGCACTTTTTGCTTGAAAGGAGGTCTTAAACCTACTCTTTTCGCCAAACTCCTGTTTACAGCCAGAGGAGCTCCTCGTCGATGCTGAACTGGTGGCGAGACATCAGCCCCGGATCAGTTCCCAGCTTCCGTTCAGCTTCCCGTCTCGGCTTTGTTCCGCTATTCTTCAGGTCCGTTTGAAGGAGCGACGACACTGGAAACAGAAATACACAGTCGCACACGTGAAGACACAGCAAAATGAGGGTCTTGATGCAAAAGGTCACGTTCCAAATTTTGCTCCCTAATCATCTGCAGCTGCTTCAAGAAGCAGCATCAGTCCGTTTTTAAATATGGTCCTCGTATACTCCCCCCCTCTCCCCCCCCCCCACCCCCTCCTTCAGTGGAAGGAGCCGACCAGACTTCCAAAAAAAAACCCCCCCCGAAAAATCCACATGGCTGCCTCTGCAGCCTCTTGCTGATTTAGGGAGCGCGAAAGAGCAGAGCCAAGGATGGATAGATAAAATATTGATGAAAAGCTAAATGTGTGATTTGTAGCAGGGCATCAAAGGCGTCTCCTTTACTGGTGCAATGAGGGAGAGAGGAAGATGTATGGACGCGTCCGAATCCACGCAGACGATGACGTGCTGGCGGAGGAATTCAGAAGTGGGGTGGGAGGGGATCATCTCGCCGAAGGATAGACAAAAGTCTTTGAAGTCTTTTTTCTCAAAGGAACATACCTTCTTTGTTTCAAAGCAATACGACGCGGGTCCGTTTTCTGTTTTTCCAGGGATTTGTGATCCGCAGGGTTGACGACTGGAGTTTCCAGGAATCCTCGCGTTGACGCATTCCCGCCGCCGCCTTCAAACCCACCCCGAGGCCATTTGAATAAATGGCGAAAATAATGTGTTATTTGCTTGTTGCGGCTTCGTAAAAATGAGTAATTGTCGGCGTCATTCCACTTCATATAATTGAAAACTGCCTTGGCGCTCCTGGAAAGTTTTAAGGTGGAGAACCAATACTCCGGAGTCTGTTGATCACTCGGACTCATTTTATTGGGCCGATAAATTTGGCCGCACTCTTTATTATTCCCCTCACCCAAGGCTTTAGAATTTCAATTTGCGGATTATTTAAAGGTGCATTAAAGGCATCATCTACACAGGTGGATGGATCGCCGTGGCCGGGGTGTTAAAAGGGACTTTTTTGAGCCGCGGTCGGAGGGAGTGCAGAGCTTTCTGAGCTCCTGACATCAAGAGACGCCGCGCCGCTTAAACGCCATATCATTCCCCCGTCAGACGCTTTTTACAGCAAAGGAGCAAAAAAAAAGTGAAACTTCTCGGGAGAGTAAAGTCGTTTCTTTGTTGTACAAGTTCCAGTTCAACGTTTCACAGGCTTCGGACCCTCGTGGAAGTCGGCGGCGCCGACGTTCTCTGGAACACTTGATTTTTACATGATTCTGCAAAACAACCTTTAAAAATATAGTTTAGCCACCTATACTTTTTTTTTCTCCCCCCAATGTCTTTATTTGAACTTCAACCCATGGATCCATTTCCCCATCGGCCACCACATGAGTTTTTGTTTTCCAGATGACAACTCTCCATATATAGTTGAGTTTCCCTTCCTTCTTTACATTTTAAACAAATTCTAGCTTATGTGATGCTTTTAAAGTGACGTGGCAGCAAAACACAACTTTGCCGCCCGTGGACGTGTTTCCAAGACGTTCTGAGGTTAAAATGCCAAAGTTTTGCTCCGTTGTGTCATACTCGGACCCACTGATGATGTAAGGATGATGTAAGGCCTCCGTCGCCATGGAAATGGGAGGAAAACGCAACTTTTTGAAGAAAACGTCAGGTTCCACCACCGTGTAGACCAGTGTTTTTCAACCGCTGGATGAACGCTGGTGTTTCCTCCAGATCTCGTCAGGTGAGCCGTGGGAAAGTATCCAATTTCACATTTTTTTCTAAAAAACATTTGCTCTCACAGCGACAGTGTGTTGCAGAGTAATGATGTATAAATACTCTTCACCACTAGAGGGCAGCACAGAACTTTGCCGGTGAAATGTAAAGTGACAGACGTCAGTGTGGTTCATCTCAACCTCCTGCTACCATCTTGTATCAAAGTACTGTGTCAGTGACAGTGATGGAGAAGTTTTTGAAAAGGAAGAATGTGAACCAGGATCTCAGCTCTTCATCCATCAGGTCCAGGTTTCACACTGACGGAGGCACTATTAAAAAAAGTCCTTTGTTTCTGGATTTACTTGATTCCTGTTGATAAAACTTTGATGAGAACGACTTTATATTGTTAATAGAGGCTACAGAGTTTAACATTTTAACATTTTCGGGTGGTGGTGGTGGTGTTGGTGGTGGAGGTGATGGTGGTAGTGGTGGTGGTGTGCCTCCAGATTTGTCCAAACAAAAAGTGTGCCTTGCTCAAAAAAGGTTGAAAAACACTGGTGTACACGACAGAAGCTCTGTGAACCACCGTCTTCATGTCCTGGAGCCACTAGGTGGCGCCGTCCGTTCATTGCCAGTCCTCCAGCCTCCATCTTCACACCAAGAGCACCACCTGGTGGAGGCCGAAGATAAAGGAAATGCTTCACGAGGCTTCATTTGGCCTCGAGTAAATCGCTCTTCTGCACATGCTCAGTAGGTCGACGATGAGATGGGGTGTCGTGACTCCTGGGGCTTGGTCCTTTTATTTTGACAGTCACATTGACAACGGCGGTTGCGTCTCTGTATTATTAGTATTGGAAATTTCTAGATGATCGATTGTAAAGAACAGTTTGTTCTTTATTTTCACATTTCTTTTCCTCTACTGGTGTTATTACTACCGTCTCCACTTCCTCTCCAAACCATTCACACTGTCGTTGGTAGATTTAAAATGAGATATAAATGGAAGCCCAGTTTGTTTGCTTCACATATGGATGATCCCATTCTATGTACATGATACTATATATATATATTAAACTGTACTCTATAGTGGCTCCACCTTGCAATGGTCAGTGTTGCTACATCCTGATGAATTTGGGTTTTTCTGAGGCAGATATTCTATTTTCCTTTTTGATGTTGGCTGTTTGATGATTATTTAAATTCTTCAGACGGACGTACGTGCGAGATGTGGGCGCCGCTGCCGCGCTATCGCGGATGTGGACCGACGTATTTTCCTTTTCACCTCCCGGACTTGTTGTTCACACGATCTGGAGGAAAAACAAACAATTAGGCTGCAGACCGACGCGCGGGACGACGGCCTGCCGCCCAACTTGTTGTTCCACTTTGCTCTTCTTTCACCCTTCCCTTCGTCTTCTGCACCCCCCACCCCCCCCTCCACTAACTCTCCTTTCATCCAAACCAAATGCTAATGCAGCCGGAAGCCTCTTTGAAATTGAAATGATGTGAAAATAGAATTGCAGTGGCAAATGAGCTGTGTTTGCCGATACCGTCGGGGCCAAACAAGCCCTTTGAACACCCCCTCCACCCTTACCCCCCCCACCCCCCCCCCAGCCCACCCCCCCCCCCCCCCAGCCAGGAGGCTCCTTCGTTCTGGGCCGGCGGTCTCAGCGGCGCTACCCCTCCCTTTCCAAGACGGCAGTGAGGCTTTCAGTAGAGATCCAGCAGAGGCTGATTGGAAAAGAGTTTGGATCCACACATCTATAGTCACATTCTCACACACACACACACACACACACACACACACACACACACACACACACACACACACACACACACACACGTTCGTGTTTCAAAGCTTCAAAGTCCAATGACCTGCGTTCTGATTGGCTGTCGTCGGTGTTGAAACTCCGACGTGTTCCGATCACATGATTATTCAGCTCTTATGAGATATTTTGAGGAAAGTATGTGAAAACACACACTCACACACACACGCACACACACACACACACACACACACACACACACCACAGATGTTTGCAGAGATGTGAAGATAATACGGCCTCTTCTCTCCACTTCAGCGCGACTTCCATCCTTTCACTCAGTCTCTGCTGTTGATGAGAACTGATATGTGACGGATAACGCCGACGTCTAACTTTAATTAACGCCGAGTGGGTGCTTCTCGTAATTATACATCTAGATTATTACTAGCATTTTGACTAAACATCCTGATAGCACACATTCAGCCGTATTCTTTCTTTAAGGTTCTGATTCGGTAAATGCTGTTTGGCCTCTGTGAACTGACAGCTGAGGTAGAGAGAGGGAGGATCAAAGCTGGAGATCCACCGCTCTCAAAATATGTATTTAATTTATAACCCCCCCCCCCCCCCCCCCCAGAACCACCACCACCACCCCCTGCCTCGACTCTTAAATCTCAGGGTCCATTACTCGTGTTGGGCCCATCGCACCTCGTGGGCTCGCTAAAGCACACAACATTTTACATATTCTCAAAGGCTGGGATCCGCATTCAAGGCCGAGGTGACAGTTCGGAACAGCTGCGATGATTGAGGTTGAGTTGAGGTTATTAAAGCGGATCCTAGACGTAATCCTTGCGCGTCGGGAGGGGAAATGGTCATTAAAAGCACCGATCGCCTCAGACGAGGCGACGTCCTTCGGTTGAGGTAACGTGTCGCGCACGGCGAAGCCGAGGCGACGGTCGAGAAGAGAGACTCTGCTTTGTTGACTGTAAAAAATCAGGCATGTGGTATTTTGTGTGTGTGTCTTAGGGCCCGTCGTCCACACCGGGAACCTGGTTCACCCGAACCAGATGTTTCTGGCCCGTCGTCCACACCGGGAACCTGGTTCACCCGAACCAGATGTTTCTGGCCCGTCGTCCACACCGGGAACCTGGTTCACCTGAACCAGATGTTTCTGGCCCGTCGTCCACACCGGGAACCTGGTTCACCTGAACCAGATGTTTCTGGCCCGTCGTCCACACCGGGAACCTGGTTCACCCGAACCAGGAACCTGGTTCACCCGAACCAGATGTTTCTGGCCCGTCGTCCACACCGGGAACCTGGTTCACCCGAACCAGGAGCCTGGTTCACCCGAACCAGATGTTTCTGGCCCGTCGTCCACACCGGGAACCTGGTTCACCCGAACCAGGAACCTGGTTCACCCGAACCAGATGTTTCTGGCCCGTCGTCCACACCGGGAACCTGGTTCACCTGAACCAGATGTTTCTGGCCCGTCGTCCACACCGGGAACCTGGTTCACCCGAACCAGATGTTTCTGGCCGGTCGTCCACACCGGGAACCTGGTTCACCTGAACCAGATGTTTCTGGCCCGTTGTCCACACCAGGAACCTGGTTCACCTGAACCAGGAACCTGATTCACCTGAACCAGATGTTTCTGGCCCGTTGTCCACACCGGGAACCTGGTTCACCTGAACCAGATGTTTCTGGCCCGTCGTCCACAATGGGAACCTGGTTCACCTGAACCAGGAACCTGATTCACCTGAACCAGATGTTTCTGGCCCGTCGTCCACGCCGGGAACCTGGTTCACCTGAACCAGATGTTTCTGGCCCGTCGTCCTCATGAGGCAGTTTTTTTCAGAGTGAAAACAGCTTTTGATGAACACGGGTCCCAGAGTGGGGAAATTCTAAAACCCCGGCTCGTGCCGCCCACACCCCGGAGGCGGGAGGAGGAGCGGGGGCCATAGACCTATAGAACTAGAGGTATAAACAGGTTCATGGGCAGGAATCTACCTCTAAATTTCTATGTGCTCTGTCTTCTTCTGTGTTTTCGGTGTGTTTGGTGAGTCACAGCGCCCCTATAGGCCTGGCAGGTGAACTACATGTCCTGAAGCCTCGTGTTGAGACGAGTTCATAGTGACATGTGGACGGAGGTTTTTTGGAGAAGGCTGGGGAGATAGGAGATTGCTTTTCTCGTCGTGTGGATGTAGCCGTTGTGTGTGTAGCCGTTGTGTGTGTGTGTGTGTGTGTGTGTGTGTGTGTGTGTGTGTGTGTGTGTGTGTGTGTGTGTGTGTGTGTAAGACAGTGGGGGATGCATAGCTGGGCAGTGTGGCCTGGTTTGGCCTGGCTGCGCTCTGCTCGATGTGCTGCAGCCTCCAGCATCACGACTTGGCCGGCTGCCCGGTATGGAAATACCCCTCAGCCTTAATGGACATTTCATTTAATAATCAGTGATTGATCACTGCTGGTAATGATGTACAAGCGGCAAGAATCGGGATCGGGAGAATATTCTCAGTCAATAATTTGAAAACATGGCGGACTCTGCTGAAAGACGGGCCAGCGTGTTGCCAATAGCGGCACGTCTCCTTAACTCGCCGCTTGTCAATATGGAATCTCTTTATTTGCCAGTGGCAATTAGCGCCACACAGTCATGTTGTTGCGTTAGAGTCACGTCAACCTCACAGAGATAATTAGCCACAGTTGACCTTTCCTTCTCTGGGCTAATTTTAGAGAGGAGACTTCATCGGAGACGGGGGCTTCTCGGAGTAGACGAGTCTGGCCATGCCCCCCCCCCCCCCCCCCCGAAGAGGGAACCATTGTTCACTAATGTTTGGTTGTGCACACATGTACTGCCTGTGTGGAGACGTCAGTCTGACCCCGCCGTGTCAAACACATGGCTTCATGTTGAGACTGAAGTAGTTTTCGAGAGTAATTCATTGTTTTTGTGTGAAAATGTAACACCTTTGATCTCTATGAAGTGCCCCTCTCATCCGCTTTGCATGGGACATTTTTGCATCGTTTTTTGGTATTAATTCGGACATGGTTACTTGTTTACGTCCCAAAATCTAATGGATTGATCCTTGAGTGATGACATATCATTCCTGAAAAGTCATGCAATTCGTTGGTAAAATACATACAAACCACTAAATAACGATACAAGCAGACGTAAACGTAACCTTCCCGGCCAAAAATCCGACGCTTCCTCCGTCGCAATCGTGTCTGTTTGATGCAGTACGAGAAGATTGTCACCATCCAGTCCTCAGCGTTTTGCATATTTCTGGCATCCACAGTCACTCTCCCTATATCCTCAGTTTAAAACTAATATCATAGATTATCATCTTATATCATTGCATGAATATAAGAACAAAAAAAAAGTGGCGTTTCTGCCCTGATCGCTCAGTGATATTGATCCTCCTCAAAGCTGATTGCACGGTTCTTTATCAATTAATTCCATCAATATTTACTTTGGCTGAGGTCAGTTGGCGTGTGATTGGTTTGTGTAAATGATTCAACGTATTTTTCTTCTTCTTCTTCTTGGCTCAAGCTCTTCGCCATTGCAGTCTTCACTGACGTTCGTTAGTCCTCAGGTCCGGGGCATATGTCACACAGTCTCACTCACACACACACACCTGAAAACGATGTACATGTCCTCTTGGATGTAGGACACCAACATGGCGACCGTTTAGGGCCACGACCTCGTAAGCCCGCCGCTCCATCTTTCCCTATCCTCGCGTCCAACGCACCTCATGGGGTCCAAACTTGCCGGTTTAGTCATTAAGTCGCATTTATTAGCGATGTAGGAGGTGGTTTTAGGGCTACGTCACAATTTAAGGACGGGCATTAGACCCTCGGTTGTAAACGTTAGGGTCTGGTAATTGCAATACATCAAACGGGGAAGGCCCGACCAATAAAGACGGTGTGTGTGTGCTACTCGGATAACACATTAAAACACACAGAAGACGGCAATATAGGGAGAATTTCACTGATAAGCGCTGGCCGTTTGACGGCGGCGCCGTTAAGGTGTGCTGCGGCTTTAAGCTTTATAGGCTGTGCCTCCCTGGGCGGAGTCCCGAGGGACGACTTGGTGGACGAGGGCAGTGTCCAAACAGTAAAGTTTAACGGCAATAAATTAAATATGGGTCCGAAGCATCACTGATTGGGCGACCAAGCTAACTCCCTCCGCATTTATGAATTTGAATGGATTGTATTATGCGTTAAAAAAAATAATAAAACAAAATCCCCATTTGAAAGGTTTTAATATATCTCTCAGTGGCGAGGGATGAACAGGAGTGAAAGCCATGACGGCAGAAAATGAGCTTGTATTCATTCCCGTGCAGCTACGTGAAAACGGCTTTTACACTAATTGGTTTTGTCACCATAAAGCCCCGGGCTTCCCCTTTTTAAGATCTCCTTTACATCGTGTGCAGACCTGTGGGTGAGTGGGGGTGAGCCGGGGGTTGTGTTCCTCGTTTTACCCAGAGAAACAACAAGGTCAGCGGCCACAGTAATCATTTCTGCCTTTATTGGAGGAACGGCACAGTCGTAATTGCAATGTTTGTTTTTGTGGTTTTAAAAAGAAGAAAAAAAAACGAACAGTCATGTTTGTCGGTGCTGAGAGCAGGGAGTCGTTTGGTTTCATGTTGGATGAAGTCGGGAGTTTCCACATTTGGCCACTCGTGGGCGCTGTTGATTTAAAATCTCCACTAAAGGCATGCATTTTCATTTAAAAGCGTTTTTTGTGTAAATCAGGTGGCGTTGACATACTTTTGGGTTGATAATTAGTCAAACACTGACGAGTGGATCATTATCTTATTTACTGTGAAGTCACTGCAGGTTTAAATTGACGATTCACCGGTATTTGATCTCAAATAAAGTATAAATCAAAAACCATTGCTAGAAACTTCCTGGATCCTCAAATTGTGCTCTGATAAAATAAAATACATCTTGTGCCATAAACTATTTGGATGCAAAGGGGGGGGGGGGAGAAAGGCTGTTTAAAAAATATCTATAACTCAATTAAACCTGTGGTTAAAAAGCAAAAATAAAACCTAACAGTCATGTTTGTCGGTGCTGAGAGCAGGGAGTCGTTTGGTTTCATGTTGGATGAAGTCGGGAGTTTCCACGCTTGGCCACTCGTGGGCGCTGTTGATTTAAAAGCTCCACTAAAGGCTTGCATTTTCATTTAAAAGCGTTTTTTGTGTAAATCAGGTGGCATTAACATACTTTTGGGTTGATAATTAGTAAAACACTGACGAGTGGATCATTATCTTATTTACTGTGAAGTCACTGCAGGTTTATATTGACGATTCACCGGTATTTGATCTCAAATAAAGTATAAATCCTTAGCAAATGCCAAATTTTAATCAAAAAACTTCCTGGATCCTCAAATTGTGCTCTGATAAAATAAAATACATCTTGTGCCATAAACTATTTGGATGCAAAGGGGGGGGGGGGGGGGGGGGGGAGGCTGTTTAAAAATATCTATAACTCAATTAAACCTGAATGAAAGTGCCCGAAAAATGAATGCATGTCCCCTTTAAGGAGCGCGTGACACTCCATATGTATTCAATGTGTTTCTGCGGCTATCCACTTTATGTGACGAAAATAGAGCGGGGGGGTGCAGAGGGACGGCCTGTGAAACCAGGGAACCGGCGCTCCGCACTTCATTGGTATTTTATCGCCGCTACAGTGTGCCTTTCAGCCGCGCGACGATCTCCTCGGATTCCAGGAAAGCGCCGACGCGTCCGTCTCAAACGCGTGAATTTACACGCAAGGGCCAATAGAAATCGAATAGAAATGAATCGGTAAATCATCCATGAATTAAAACGCGCCAGAGAACGTTTGTTACACAAACAGGTTTTCTGCTGAGTCTGGCCTCAAAAGCCTCCAGTCAAAATCCATATTTCTTTCCCGTGTAAGTAGGGTCACAAACCGGGGGTGGGGGATGGGGGTGGGTGGGGGGGGGATTAGAACCTCTGCAGTGGGGCTGTCACGCCGTATTTCAACCGAGCAGCGGTTGAACACAGAGCGGAGCTGACAGGGAGGAGGAGGCCGCCGCTCACCAGCAGCTTGACTCCCCGATAAACGGGGCCGGGCCACCGGCCGCCCGGCCGACACCGCCGGCTGCGCTGAGTCAGTTAGCGGCGGCGAATCAAAAAGAAAAACGCTTGTCTCCCGAGATGAGCGGCCGCGCTGCGCTGACGTGTCCCGAGACGTATTTGGGGAGACTCGCCACCGCCGCCGCCGCCACCGCTCCAAGCGTTTCCACGACGGTTCCCGATTCAAGCGTCACGAGTTCAAACGCGTGTCGTCTCGATAGGGTTGAGTCTTTATGGTTCTCACGCAATAGCACAACAGAGGTGTCCGCATTAGGGGGGGGGGGGGCGGGTTAAAGGCTGAGGGGTAGAAATGATCTGAATTCGGCTTGTGTCCCAGATTTTGACTGTACTGTTCTTCCGCGATAACGCATGTTGATGATGTCATCAAGCCACGCCCACTGTGGTCAAACTGCTAAATGTCAAAGATTTTTAGTTTTTTTCTCCATCTTTTCACCGCTCAGAGCGACTCGCTCGGTCTTCATCTGAGAAACTGGATCGAGTTACGACAGTAGATTCCTGCCGACGCCGCGCTACGTCTTCGCCGCGCTACGTCTTCGCCGCGCTACGTTTCCGCCGCGCTACGTCTCCGCCGCGCTACGCCTCCGCCTTCCGCTCCACTGTCCAGCGTGACCCGACGCTCCCCGCCGTCGGCGCGTCTCGCCGGGGGTCTCGGTCCGCGGGGCGACGCTCGTCTTTACGTCTTCAACCCGGAACACTGATTGCGTTTTCCACGGGGGCGCAGCAGGCGGCGTTCTCCGTCGACGAACGACTCGCGGAGATTAGAAAGATGAAAGCTAAAGGGCTCGTGGCATTTATTTTCGTTCCGTTCTGTCAGGTTTTTTTTTTTCTTCTCATTCTTTCTGCCGCCTCTCCACTTCCTTGTTCGTTTTGCACACTAGTCACACGTCTTTGCTCGCTCCCCCCCCCCCCCCCCCCCCCCCCTCCCCTCCCCCCGACATCTCGCTGCTTTGAATTGACTCACTGACATTGACAGTGTGGGTGTTTGTTTCGTCAGAGAGCGAGAGAGAGAGAGAGAGAGAGAGAGATGGAGGGGGGGGGGCAAGAATAAGATCATGAGGAGGAGAACGGGAAATGTGAGTTGATGGAATGGGCGGCAGGGGGGAAACCAAAACGACAAACACACGCAAAGGAGAAGAAGAAGAAGTAAAGGACTGCAGCGGCGGTACAGCAGAACGAGAGAGGGACATTAGAGTGGGTGTTAAAGCTCTTCTTGTTCTGCGGTGCGTCACTTTGCAAGCGGCTCACAGCCCCACCAGGCTGCACATCGCCGCCAGTGGCTTTTAACAAATCTCTTCTTTTAACAGTGTTTTTCAACCACTGCTCCGCGGCACACTGCTGTTTCCGGGAGATCTCGTCAGGTGTGACGTGGGAAATTATCCAATTTCAAATTTTTTTTCCATAAAAAAACATTCACTCTCACAGCTGTGTGTTGCAGAGTAATCATGTGTAAATACTCTTCACCACTAGAGGGCAGCACAGAACTTTGCCGGTGAAATGTAAAGTGACAGACGTCAGTGTGGTTCATCTCCACCTCCTGCTACCATCTTGTATCAAAGTACTGTGTCAGTGACAGTGATGGAGAAGTTTTTGAAAAGGAAGAATGTGAACCAGGATCTCAGCTCTTCATCCATCAGGTCCAGGTTTCACACCGAGGGAGGCACTATTAAAAAAAGTCCTTGCTTTCTGGATTTACTTGATTCCTGTTGATAAAACTTTGATGAGAAAGACTTTATATTGTTAATAGAGTTTCACATTTTAACATTTCCGGGTGGTGGTGTTGGTGGAGGTGGTGGTGGTGGAGGTGGTGGTGGTGTGACTCCAGATTTTTCCAAAGAAAAAAATGTGCCTTGGCTCAAACAAGGTTGAAAAACACTGTTCTCACCTACTTTTGGACATGTTTGCTCATGTTATACGACATATAGGGCAACGGAACCGTTGACATTTGTTTTGTCGATAAGGTGTCAAGGTGTGAGAATTTATGAGTGGGTAGGTTCTCTATTTGACCCGCATTGCATGATTTGTCTTCAAGGATCAATCCATTGGGTTTTGGGATCGATCGGCTCGATATTTCCTCCTCCGCCAGCGCGCTGCTGACTCCGCCCCCCTCGTCTCCAACGCTCAGCCAATCACAGGCCAAGTCGCTCAAGTTGCACGAGAGAATGGGGAAACCAGCAGAACGTTATCGAACGTTGACATTGCGACATAGTGAAGCGGTTTAAACCACCGTGATGAACAGTGGAAGCAGCTGCGGATCAATAGCCTGTGATAATCCGTCGGTTTCCATGGAGACGAACGTCTGGTCTGAGTGGCCGTCCCAGCTTGGGTTCTTTGAGCCAAATGGACTGAAAGGCACAAGAGTTTGCTCTCAGTCGAGCTCCTGGCCCAGCGATCGGTGCGTGACGTTAAACACGAGACTTGGAGTTCCCTTTGATCTTGGACGCTGATGAAAGCGTCACACGTCGGCCTCGACGTGAAGAACCAACCAGGGAGCAGCTGGGCCGGTTGGTTCTTCAGGCTTACTTAGCAGCTCGCTCTCACTCTCCTCATCAAACGGCCCGCTGGACTGCATTAGACCCGCATTACTTCCTCGGGGGGGGGGGGGGGGGGGGAACGGCTTCAGTATTTATAGTTTACGGCCTGTGGGGATTTTATCCAAGGTCAGTAGTAGATTACCTATTTGCCTCATTGAGCCGTGCGTTCCGTTCGATCCCTCTTTCCGTTTTTTCTTCTCTTTTTTTCAAATGTGCATCGCTTGATTGATTAATCCCGCGTGTTTCAATGCCGGCGTGGGCTTGACTGATGCGTACAAAGAGCAATATGTATGTGCGGAGCGCCTCCTGTTGCGCGGGAACGCGAGATCGATGCACGGCCTCCCCTCGCAATAATTACCTCATCCAGGAGACGGGGAGGCCTGGGGGTGGAGAGCACCGGTGCGTTGTCGCGCATAAGTGTGTGTGTGTGTGTGTGTGTGTGTGTGTCGTTCAAGCTTCTCAGCTGGCTTTTTGAGTCATGGGTTGTTTCAGTGGCGAGGAGCGTGAAACTCTTCATCAGTCGCCAATCAATGCAGTTGGTAGAGAGACAGAGCGAGAGAGTGGGAGGGAGAGAGAGAGAGAGACGCATGAGGAGAGCAGAGATAATGAGTGGCTGCAAAGACAAAGACGGAGAGCGGCGATTATCCAGTGAGAGGCTGAAAATCAAAACGTCGACACGTTGCCCCGGCTGAAGCATGAGTGGACGCGGCGGGACGGCGTGATCCCATCAGGCGGTTGAGACTCCATGTAGATTTCTGTGGCCGAGGCGGGCGAGGGCGTGTTCGTGGCAGGCGACGGCAAATCAGACTTGAAAGCGTGTGACGTTTTTGCAGACGGGTCCTTTGAGACGGAGGTGTATTTTGTGTTTTTTGTGGCGTTGAGAGCGTCTGGATGGTCTCCGGACCGGTTCAGCTGAACTGCACCGGGCGTTTAGTTTCATTAAACGTGAAAATGCAAATATTTTGTTGACGATTGTTCCTCCGTTTACGAAGAAAGTTAGTGGAACTTTCTAAAAATGGCAGAAACTGCGCTATTGCCACATAAATAATCAAAGTAAATGGTTCTTCTGCACACGCTCAGTAGATGGACGATAAGAATAATGGTACTTTACCAAAAATATTGTTGGAAAAAAGTAAATTGGACATCCAAGTTGAAGAAAACGACAAAACAAACTGCAGTATTTTACCAAAACTTCCGTCCTGTAGGATTAGCCCCGCCCCTCTGGGCCGCCCGACGGATCTTTGATCTCTGGGTTCGCCGGCTGATCGCTCCGTCCTGTAGGATTAGCCCCGCCCCTCTGGACCGCCCTCTGGACCTTTGATCTCTGGGTTCGCCGGCTGATCACTCTGTCCCGTAGGATTAGCCCCGCCCCTCTGGACCGCCCTCTGGACCTTTGATCTCTGGGTTCGCCGGCTCATCGCTCCACGACTTGTTGATCGCTTGTTTGTTTGGCGTCGTAAAGTCGGCCATGATGGAATTTCTGACGGACGCCAGGAAAATCATAGCACAATACTGACATTTACGAACGAGTCGCTCCGTACGAAACTTGATTTATTTGGTTTTAAAGCTTAAAAAAAATAAAAACTCTTTGAAATGAAAAAGATTACAAAATATTTTTTGAAGAAGTTCTTTGGAGAAATTCTACATTTAAAAATGTGTACTTTGATTTATAGATAAGCATTTTGTTGTGAATAAAGTGCAGAAGACACACACACACACACACACACACACACACACACACACACACACAGTAGAGAAAGATAGAAAAGTTAGAACTTCCTAATCAGTGACCGCCGCCAGCTGGGACTTTCCCCGAGACATGAGACTGACTGACAGGGAGGGGGGGCAGCAGGAAGGTGGGGGGGGGGGGGGGGGGTCAGGGCTAGGGCCGTCTTGTCACCGGGCAGTTTACAACTGGCACATGACTGGTGTGTGTGTGTGTGTATGTGTGTGTGATTGGTGCTGTCATAAATCTGTCTCTGCAGTTGTGATCCCCACTAACCCTGAGCGGCTTGACAGCCGTACCCCCCCCCCCCCTCCCCTCCCCCCCCCAGCTCTCTCTCTCTCTAATGGGGATGTTACTTTTGTTCCTCGTACAAACAAACCTTCTATCGGTTTGACCTTTCCTCAGTCTCACACTGAGGTTTTCACCACGGCGACCAACATTTGTTTCCGCCCGCCAAGAGATCAGTTCTCTCGTCTTAATTTCCCGAGTTCAGGCAACTTCCTGTGAACCACGGCCAGAGTAACGACTTCCTCTGCACATGCTCAGTACTTTCACAATAAGATCAATGTTTTCCTCCAGTGTGGTGACCCCCAGTCCGCATTCTCCTGGGACTTGGTGCTTTTATTTTGACAGTCACTGCCATAACAATCCAACTTGGTACTTTTCTTTTGACAACCATTGTCATAACAGTCCAACTGGGTACTTTTATTTTGACAGCCACCGCCATAACAATCCAACTTTGTAGTTTTAGTTTGACAGTCACCACCACAACAACCCAACTTGGTACTTTGATTTTGACAGTCACCGCCATAACAATCCAACTTGGTACTTTTCTTTTGACAACCATTGTCATAACAATCCAACTTGGTACTTTGATTTTGACAGTCAACATCATAACAATCCAACCTGGTACTTTTATTTTGACAGTCAATGCCATAACAATCCAACTGGGTAGTTTTCTTTTGACAGTCACCGTCATAACAACCCAACTTGGTACTTTTATTTTGACAGTCACTGCCATAACAATCCAACTTGGTAGTTTTATTTTGACAGTCACTGCCATAACAGTCCAACTTGGTAGTTTTCTTTTGACAGTCACCACCACAACAACCCAACTTGGT
Source organism: Blennius ocellaris (assembly GCF_963422515.1). NCBI lineage: Eukaryota > Metazoa > Chordata > Actinopteri > Blenniiformes > Blenniidae > Blennius > Blennius ocellaris. Next base: position 26,871,697 of record NC_137661.1, on the reverse strand, counting down.
AGTTTTATTTTGACAGCCACCGCCATAACAATCCAACTTGGGACTTTTATTTTGACAGTCACCGCCATAACAATCCAACTTGGTAGTTTTATTTTGACAGTCACCATCATAACAACCCAACTTGGTATTTTTATTTTGACAGTCACTGCCATAACAATCCAACTTGGTACTTTGATTTTGACAGTCACCGCCATAACAATCCAACTTGGTAGTTTTATTTTGACAGTCACCATCATAACAACCCAACTTGGTACTTTTATTTTGACAGTCACTGCCATAACAATCCAACTTGGTACTTTGATTTTGACAGTCACCGCCATAACAATCCAACTTGGTAGTTTTATTTTGACAGCCACCGCCATAACAATCCAACTTGGGACTTTTATTTTGACAGTCACCGCCATAACAATCCAAATTGGTAGTTTTATTTTGGCAGTCACCATCATAACAATCCAACTTGGTAGTTTTATTTTGACCGTCACCACCACAACAACCCAACTTGGTACTTTTATTTTGACAGCCACTGCCATAACAACTTGTGGTCTAATATAAAATCACCCGTGTTTGTCTGTTTGTCAACAAGATGTCTCACATACTAATGAGCGTATCTTCATTAAATATTGGTGGCCATCCGAAGCAAAATAATTGGTACAAATTAATCTTGTAAAGAGTTCAAACACGGGGATTTTCACAGTGTTTTACACAAAAATTAAAGAAATTAAAGCCATCCAGAAGAGATTTACAAATGAATAAAAAAAAGCAGTATATTAATAAAAGAAGTAATTTGTGTGTTTCCGAACAACCACTGACCAGACGGTCCATTAGTGAAGATTTATTTTTAATGAGTCGATGTTTATTGTCCCGGCAGAGACGCTTGTTTGTGTTTTCCACCTGAAGCCAGAGACACTGCAGAGCCTCACGATTGAGCGCGTTCACCATCAGCTGGAATCCTCCTGTCCGTTGGGGGCCGGAGCGCCGTCCCCCACGCCGTCCCCCACGCCGTCCCCCACGCCGTCCCTCGTTTTCTTGGGACGCTTGACGTCGGGGGAGACGGAGCCGCTGCGGCGTCCCGCTGCTTATTCAGCACAACGGAAAGCCCGAGTCAGCGTTCGCTTATCGGATCGCCTGTCAGGTCTACTAAGGCCGAGCCGGGAGGCGGCGGCGCTCCGGGAAGCACGACTCGGGTTTGGGCCTTCAGAATAAAGCGGCGTGACGAGACGAGCGGCTGGCAGGAGTTCGTTCAGAACTCGCTTTGTTGAGTCGTTCTGTTCCAGATTCCAGAAACAGACGATCAGATCAGTTTTTACTCCTGCCAGTCGGTGACCTGAACATTTTTTTTTTTACCGAAGCGAAAGACGGACGTCCAGTGTGCGTGTGTGTGAGTGTGAGTGTGAGCGTGCGCACGCTTGAGGCGAATCCATTGGTCGATGAGTCATGCGCCATCCTGGCTTCCTTGTTTCTGATCTGTCACGCAACGCTTGTGTTTATATCTGTTTTTCCCCTCTGTGCTTGTTTGTCTGTTTGTCTGTTTGTTTGTTTGTTTTAAGACTTGCATGTGTTTCTCTTGACAGGAAAAATGTAAAAAAACGGAGAAGCACCTGACCACTCCTTTCTGTACACACACACACACACACACACACACACACACACACACACACACACACACACACACACACACACACACACACACACACACACACACACACACACACACACACACACTGCAGTAAACCAGTAAGTCTGAGGAGGAAATTGTTAGACATTTTGGGAAATATGTTGTAATTCCAATATGTTCAGTTATTAGAGCATCTTGGTTTTTTTTTTTTTTTGGTTTGCAGACGTTTAGCCTAAAATTTGTGTTTTAACTTAATAAAATTCAACTCAATTATCAGTTTGTGTTTCAGAACACTATAGTGAAAAACCCCCAAATTCTACATGAGCAAGCAGTGAAACGGCAGCTTTTTCATTCACTATAGGCAGGAATTACTAATTATTGGTGTGTATATATATATATATATATATATATATATATATATATATATATATATATATATATATATATATCCATCAAGACAGAAACTAGTGTTCTCACTAGAGGGACTTTTAGACTGGCTGAAATTTCAGACGGTGAGTTTTGGTGGAATACACTTCCAATATTGTCCGATGTAGTTGGACCTCTGACATAAAATATGAAATTCTTGGAAAAAAAAACAACTTCATAATATGGGACCTTTATGACGAGCTCACCACTTCACTTTGATCTTTTCAAAGCCCCGATGACGATTGAAAAGAAAACGACATATTTCCCAAAAAAATACTTAACTGTCCTTTGAGTTGATCATCTAATTTATACTTTATCATTTATACTGCGGTTCACTATTGGCAAAGTGGAAATGAAAGACGAATAAATGTGTGTGTGTGAGCACACCAGGGGGAGTGTGTCACGTGCTTCAGTTGAGTAATTTGTTCATAAAATGCCTCTTCTTCTTCTTCCTCTTCTTCCTCTTCTTCTTCCTCCTCTTCCTCTTCTTCTTCTTGTGTTCCTGTGCTGCTCCAGTGTTAACATGACGTCTTTGATGTTTGAGACGTCTCCGTCTCTTTGTCCTGAAACATTGAAATCTTCCTCTTGAGCAGAAAAAAAAAAAAAACGTAACATTTTTGCCTCTTTTTTTTTTTTTTTTTTAAACAAAAGTCCCTCTTTTCTTGCTCTTTTCTTTAAAACGATCTCCCGCGCAGTGAATTCTGACCGAACACGCGGACATTGCGGTAAATTTCTTCTTTTTACCCAATCTCCTCGTCGGCGGGAGGATTTTTTGGGGGAAAAAAAAAAAAAAAGGGGCGATTATTAAAAAAAAAAAAAAATTGTTGAGAAATCTTTCTTATCTTTTTTTCTTTTTCTTTTTCTTTTTTCTTTTTTTTTTTTGCAAAAAGAAACAAAAAAAAAGAAAAGCATCTTTTGAAAAGCTGTGTGTGTTCTTGATCAACCTGTTTTCCTCCTTCTTGGTCTTTTAGGTCCCCTTACAAAGAAACACACTGATGATTTAGCTGATAGTGACCGCACGGATGACGAAGGTATTTTTTTCACCCCCCCACCCCCCCCCCCCCCCCACACCCACCGATGCCAAACTGATTTGCATGACGAGGGCAACCAGACCCACCCTTTCTCCTCCGATTTTGATATCTTCTTTGATTTTCTTCCATTTCTTGTCCTTTTTTTGAAAGTGATGGACATTTTCTTTTTGCTCTTCACTCGTAAAACTCTCTTTTTTGGGCTGGATGTGTTTTGTCCCTTTTACGGCTTGATGTCTGAAGTTTTACATGTCTCCCACCATTCTTTATGACATTAATCCTGTGACACAGATGATATGCTTGGATTTACTGTTTTTCCTTCTTTTCTTTACTTTTCTATGTTGCATCCCACCGGCAGATTATCTCAGTATTATTAACCCTTCAGCCAGCTTTAACACATTTTTTTTTTTTTTTTTTTTTGCATGGTTTCCTTTCAAGTATTTTTATTTCCCTGTTTATTTTTGATTTGCCTTGGTTTATATAGATTGTAGTCATGTTGAAAAAGTCAACCTTTTGGCTCGCTGGCTTACGTCTTCAAACACCTGGTCTTGTTTTTTTTTTTTTTTTTTTTTTTTTTTTTTTTTGGGGGGGCATCAAAACCAATTACCCTGCAAACTCTTGCCTAATTTAACATCAATTATTTTTTTTTTTTCCTCCAGTGGCGGTAACTGGCCGTCCCGCCTCCTGGCGTCATGTTAAACTCTCTTTCTTGTCGCCCTCGGATCCCCGGTCCCACGGCCGCCAAATTGGTTGCACATGAAACGCAGGTTGGCCAGCGCCAGTGACAGACTTGGCAATCGCGGGATGAGCCGGTGTTTCAAATGACACGGCAGGATTCATTAATTCATTATCTGGCCCATTCATTTCAGTGGGTTTTTTTATTATATTTTATTAAAATGACACATAAATACCTTTAATCGATTGCAATTGACAATCAATGATGCTAATATCTCATGATCTCAATAGAACTGCACGTTTCATGTGGCCAGTTTCCCCCAGTCGTATAAATACTTTTAATTATTTTGACCTTGGGATGCCGCTGCAAAATGCTCATTGCACACCTCAGCAGAAATACTTATGGGTAAATAGACAGCTTATACATGATGTCATTTTTCACACGAAACGTTTTGGGAGTAAGTCACACGGCAGTAATGCGATGCTGCTCATGCACCCGTAAAGAAACGACGCTATGGACGCCTTTGAAGGCCTTGATTGCGCCATGAATATATTGGGATGAAAAGAAATCTAAAGGCGGATGGCGAACAAAGATTGCAGGACAGGAACTGTGCGGCAGCTGCCCTTGATATTGAAATGAAGTGCTGTTTTGAAAGCTTTGCCTCTGCACTCGAAACCTGTTAATCCCAATAATAATAATAATAAATACTTTGCTTAATTGCCGGGAAAGAAAAGGCCTTTGACGAGTCATGTTGGAAATGAAATGTCCTTGATAAGAAATGGAAAACCTTGAGATCGTCACGTCCCCTTAAGACGGCGTTAATGACGGGCGAGAATCCTTAATAAGGCACCTCGGCGGTACAACGTGACCAAGAGAAGTAAACAGCAATTACATCCAAATAAGACTCAACCATCGCCGTGCCTTTGATCTCTGCTGCCATCGTGTCGTTTTTTTTTATCATTTTATTTATTTATTTTTGTCGGAGCTCTGTCTCCCTCACACACACACACACACTTTTCCTCACACACACACACACACACACACACACACACACACACACACACACACACACACACACACCAGCAAGATTACCGAGAGTCACAGAGCTCAAACAGATCCATTTAATAAAATCCCAGCAAGCTTCAAGTATTATCTCGATAAAGGAAGCGGGGCATCCAGCTAATCCCGTTTAATATAGAGGGGGAAATATGCTCGCGAAGACACACACACACACACACACACACACTTGACAAACCAAGTGTGACCATCCGGGACCCCCCCCCCCCCCCCCCCCCCCCGCCTCATGTCACTTAATGCTCTTACCCTTCACCACGTCGCGCCCTGAGAGATGCGAACCAAACAGGAACGCCCAAACACGACCGCGCCCTACAAAAACCATCGCGTTTTCAAATCTCCTCACACGCGGTGACGCCGGGTGTTTGTAATCCTTTTTGTGCTGGGGAATAGAGATGTAGACGCTAAAGTCCCCGAGAGCTGAGGATTTGTGCAACAGCACCCCCTCCACCCCCAACCCCCCCACCCACCCACCCCATTACTGTAACAGTTGGGAGGGGTGGCTTCACACAAGTGGCTGTTATACACCGAACTCCTCTGGGACGCTTTGTCAACGACATGAAGCACATTCCAGCCCGACTGGCGGGAGATTCCTCCCGTGTGGAGATGAAGCCCTGAGGACGGGAGGATTTGACTGATAACCACGACGACGATCTGGGAGCTGAAGAACGGATCATAAAGGATCAGTTCACCTATAGGTGCCGGCTTCAACCAGCTCATCCTCTTAAATATCAATACTGAGGCTGGACACACACACACACACACACATATACATTAATAAGACAACTTAGGGCCTGATTTACTGAGCTCTGGCGTTGAGCTATCTCAATTGAATGCTCAAGCTACTAGATTGTGCTTTTTTGGGGGGGGTGGGGGAGTATTGAAGTATTGAAATTAGCTAATATTTCTTATGGACTCTTTTTTAACGACTTTTCTTTCTTTACCTGGCTGACATGCTCCGGCTGCGACTGCCAGTGTTGCCAGATTGGCTGGTTTTCCGCCCAATTGGGCCATTTTTTTGTTTACGTCAGGCGGGGGGAAAAAAATACATTGGCCTGGTGCAACTTCGTGGTTTTTATTGCAATGGGCTAGTTCTCAGATGTGATTGGGCTGGAAACTGTCAATCTGGTCTGGCAACACTGGCGCCTTCCTCAGAGCTTCATCGGGTGACCGGCCACGCCCTGCATTTACCGGTCGTCAAAAAATAAGCCATAATGTGTTTTTAGAACGACAAAATGGACACGATTGATCAGCATCTAGATTTGGCAAAAGAAATCGAAAACAATAAATAATACAAGGTACACATAATGTGAGAGATGATCTGCAACAGAACTCCCGTCAGAAAAAGATTCCAGGACCTCAGAAAGAGAGAAACACGGACTAATTGTGGGCAGCAAGTTGAGGAAATGACTTTAGCCAGAACATCTGATTTCCTACAGCATCAAACAGGAAGGATGCCGTAGTTTCTGCAACACCCGAGAAATGGGTTGTCAAATTCACTTCAGTTCCGCGGCCACAAACATCCCAGTGTCGTCTTGATTGGGATGGAAAGGTCAGATAGTCCCATGAATAAACCTTTTAAATGTAATTTAGACTGGTAAGTTATTCTATACGCAGACGATGAAAATGTATATATTTTCGCAAAAAAACAAAAATACTCCTTAAAATAACCACAATCTCAAACAAAAAAGCCAATTCTTATATAAAACCTGGTGCAAAATTCAGTGAACTGCTAATAAAATAAAAAAGTTCCGATAGCTGTTGCATCATGGGTGTTTTTATAAACTTACCCTGGCAGCAATACTTGAGGCTGGTTGCTTTACAGATGGAAAAAAAAAAAACCCAGAATTTGATGTCCTCGCATATTTGTAAACAATCTCACTGACTTTAGTAGTTTTGATGTACAAAAAAAAAGAGAAGAAGAAGAAAAAAATAAGTATTGGCTGCCCCGGCAATCACCTCGGATCAACTTCAACTGCTTTATGCGGGACTGTGATGAGAAGTGATGAAATTTGCAATCAGTGGAATTAGGATTAAGTGCTAATTCAGGGAAATGAGGGCCAGAGTCCGGGGCTTTAGAGGATTTCTCTGGCTGAAGCCTGAGCGCCGCTGAAGGATGCCAGGGAACCCAGAGCGGAGCCGAGTAGCATAAACTTCAAGCCGCAAGGTACAGTGTGTTCGCCGTACTCTGGGACTTGTTTCAGGCCGTAAATCCAGGTAAATTTAGGTAAATCCATCAAACGCTCAGACACTGCCAAGCCAATTTCATCCTAACCTCGGCTCATTACCGCCGACCTTCAGCGCGCGACACAAAGGGGAGGCGGTTAGAACGGGCGAGCGTCTCGGCGGCAGCGGGGGATTTAAATTCATGCCGTTACGCAATCCTTCAGAGCAAATACTCAGGATGTGCCGTCACCTCACACGGATTCCACAGAGGCGTGTGGGAGTGAAGAAGATAAACGTGTATACAGCTGTTCGGCTCTGGAGCTGGATTCCCAGGCGCCGGCAGATCGCGGGAAACCGCAGGCAAACAACACCGTCACTCATTGAGCGGCGTCCAATCATCAGTCTGTCGACGACAAACGGGACGCCGTCGTCGTCGTCCGTCGCCGCGTTTGACGGCATTGTCAATACGCGCGTCGTCGTCGGAATCGTCTGAATCACGGAAAAGGTTGATTTCTTTTCATATGTTAATATTAACGTGACAACAAAGGCTAAACACGACGTTAAACGGCTTGTTTATGACACGATCCGTCTGATAAATCCTTTTTCTTATGTGTGTCGGGATGAAACAACATTGACGTAAATTAACAAAAAAAAAATATAATTATACATATTCACTGTGATTTGCAGCAATAAAGATGAAAGGGGGAAGGATTAAAGAAGTTACACTTCTTCCTGCCCCCTCTTTCTGAACATGTGATGCACAAACTGTCAAATTGGAGTTTGTGTCTCTTTTTTGGTTTAATTCTTTACACAAGTTCGGAAATAAATCAATAGATAAATTAGGGCGGCTCAATTATTCGAATTTTAATCTCGATGAGGATTTTGAATGGGAGGCAAGGAACTTCATCCTCCATGAATCCACACTTCTCAGTGACTCTTTTATTTTCTCTCGCTCTCTCTCTCTCCAACATGAGAGCGCAGCGCCACACGCTGTCACAGCAAAATACTACCGACCAGGAACGCCGCCTCTCTACAAAATAAAGTGATCAGTTAAGGTCATAATTCACCCAGTTACTGTGGGGCGGTGGGGAACTTTATTTTGTAGAGAGGAAGTAGTTTTGTTGTTACACCGTTGGACAGGTGACAGGGAAAAAAAAGAAAAGTGTTTCTGAGAAGTGTGGATTAATGGAGAATAAAGTCTGGAGTTCTTTGATGAACCTCCGACTCCCGTTCATCGGCACCTACGTCTTATTTTGGAAGTATATCTATCTCTTATTGTATTTATGTATTTGTCTTGTTTTCAAAATATTGAGTGCAGTACAACAGTATTTGTTACTACTGCACTACAAGATGCTTTTCTATATTTAACAGGACTTTTTTTTTTAAGCATGTTAAATAAATGCTGTTCCAAATTCAAACACATAATTGTGATTTCAATATTCAATCAATCAATCAATCAAATTTTATTTGTATATCCCTTTACAATAACCCAAAGTGCTTCACAACAAAGCTATAAAAACAATACATTAACAAACAAATACAAAAACAATACATAAAACACAGGTAATATTACCCAAAATAATCGGGATTTCTCCATAATGGAGCAGCCCGAAAATAGATAAATAAATAAATAAATACAGATTTATTCATTTCAATACAGAGTCTACTGGAAAAAAAACTCAAATGTTCTAATTCCGGCGCTGAACTTGGCGACTGTGATGAGCGACGGCCGTCCGTCGCCCCGGCTCTCCTCCTCCGTCGCCCCGGCTCTCGTCCGCCGTCGACCCGGCTCTCTTCCTCCGTCGCCCCGGCTCTCCTCCTCCGTCGCCCCGGCTCTCCTCCTCCGTCGCCCCGGCTCTCCTCCTCCGTCGCCCCGGCTCTCCTCCTCCGTCGCCCCGGCTCTCCTCCGCCGTCGCCCCGGCTCTCCTCCTCCGTCGCCCCGGCTCTCCTCCTCCGTCGACCCGGCTCTCCTCCTCCGTCGCCCCGGCTCTCGTCCTCCCTCGCCCCGGCTCTCCTCCTCCGTCGCCCCGGCTCTCCTCCGCCGTCGCCCCGGCTCTCCTCCTCCGTCGACCCGGCTCTCCTCCTCCGTCGCCCCGGCTCTCCTCCGCCGTCAACCCGGCTCTCCTCCTCCGTCGCCCCGGCTCTCCTCCGCCGTCGCCCCGGCTCTCCTCCTCCGTCGCCCCGGCTCTCCTCCGCCGTCGCCCCGGCTCTCCTCCTCCGTCAACCCGGCTCTCCTCCTCCGTCGCCCCGGCTCTCCTCCGCCGTCGCCCCGGCTCTCCTCCTCCGTCGACCCGGCTCTCCTCCTCCGTCGCCCCGGCTCTCCTCCGCCGTCGCCCCGGCTCTCCTCCTCCGTCGTCCCGGCTCTCCTCCGCCGTCGCCCCGGCTCTCCTCCGCCGTCGACCCGGCTCTCCTCCTCCGTCGACCCGGCTCTCCTCCTCCGTCGTCCCGGCTCTCCTCCTCCGTCGACCCGGCTCTCCTCCTCCGTCGTCCCGCTGCTTCCAAGCGACACCCTGATCTGATTTGGCGAGCAGTGATGACAGAATTGGCCCGGAGCTCATTTCAAGTGACGTTACAGGTTTAATTTATTACCACAGTTCTCCATTCCAAGGCCCTTTTTTTTTTTTTCCTCTTTCTTTTTTTTTGTTTTTAAAGAGTACCCAATTAAAACAGGACATGAGTGCGCTCTACATCTTGGTAATTGCCGAGGCCCACTCATGTTGCGTCTGTCAATACTTTGATTTTACAATTTTGCGGACGACCAACAAAACTAAGTGCAGCTTCACCTTTGCAAACGTCTCTTAAGAGGCGGTGTCTCATTATCAGACTTAAAAGTCCATCGAACAGCATCTTTATATCCGAATAATTAGAGAAAAAAAAAATAGGTTTTCCGTCCCTTTGAAAACAACATTCGTTATCACCTAAATGACTCGTGTTGAAAAGCGATGAAGACACACTACATCAGGGTTTTTTTTATATTGATAGTTAAAACCCCAGAAACTCACTGGTTGTGTGGCGAATCACCACGTTTGGTAACTTGGGGGTTTTTATTAATCCACCGTAAACTACAGACGCACCAATACTGCATGGCCACACTCTGAACTGACATTTAATGCAACCCGGCGACGATTACGGTATGGCAGTCAGCGGTTTGTTGATTCTTAAATATTATTGAGAATGTTAAAAGTAAGACATATATATATAGTACTACCATCGTCACCCGTACCATCAATACCCAACATTACCATCATGACCTCTTGTCAGCAGCATGGTCGCCATCCTAACAGTTCAAGTCTGTCATGGTACTGCCATCACGACCATCACAACTGCCGTGATTGTCGTTGGGACTGTATCATTGCTATCGGTCGCTGTTGCCGCCATGCTAACAGCATTAGCCGCATTAACAGCATTAACGGCATTAGCAGGATTAGCAGCATTGTCACTGGCATCATCAACATACAGTGAAAAATCACCTTCAACTGCTGTTGGTTCTGGTTGTTCTGCTTTTGTCTTCCAACCACCCAACGTGTTGAGACACACACATACACACACATACACACACACACACACACACACACACACACCATAATCTCTCTGACCTTTATTGTCAGGATGTTCTGGAAGCCTTCCAGAGGAGAGTTATGATGTGGCTCTGCATTGTGGCCGCCGTCCTGCTGTGGCAGAGAGAACAGACCAACTCTGAAGCTCGACAATAAAAAATAAATAAATAAATAAAATAGAAAAAAAAAAAACACAAAGGACAAAGAATGATGGAAGTCATCTAATCGGCTCTGCACCAACAACCCCCCCCCCCCCCCCTCGCCCCCCCCAAACCGACATTTTAGCAAAATGTTTGTCAATTTCCTGCTCAGTTGCAGTTTTCTTCTGTTACTTCATTTCCTTTCGCTAATTGAGTTTATAAGGTTGTGTCAATAATACATTCTCTTTTGGGGAATCGAGCAGTTTCAGCAGTTATCGCAGGGGGACAAAAAATACAAAATACAAATCCCAAAACTTTTTTTTTTGAAAAGTGTCACGCAGCCTCCGTCCATTTTGGCCGTGACGGTAAATCCCAGTGACTGGACGTCTGCTGCCGACGGCGACGGACCCTGGCGGCTCCATGAGCGGCTGGATGGATGTTAAACAGAGGCGACCAGTTACTCCATAGAAATCCTCATCTGATTCTGACTTTACGGTCTCGTTTTCGTACCGGATGTGGGACTGGAGAGAGAAACGATCCCACTGCTCAAGATCGTCTGAAACCTGTTACGGTTGCATTATTAGCGTCACCTGTACCATTTATAATAGTATATAATGTATACTGTTCCCACCTCTTCCACAGTGTCTTACACTTCTTACATGTTCAATTTAATCACACACCAACAATCGTGACGTTACATCAAAGGCATCAAATCATCTTGTTTAGTTCTGTGATACCACTCTGTGCCACTAGATGGTGTCGTGAGTTATTTTAGCTGTAGGAAGCAGTCGGTTTCATCTCGGATCAGAAACTTCGGGCGTCTGGAGAACTTGCAAACGGCTGCTGGTTACAAACCATATTTAAATAATAATGCTGGATGTTCCGTTTACTGATCACAATTACCTGGATTATTTGATCAACTTACTGAATAATCTCACGATTAACTGCTCCACATTTAAAGTTAGGGGGTAAATTTAATTGTATTTGTAAAAATGGCTGAATAACCCACGAGCTCTGTTGTAACCATACAAACAAATCTTTTTTAGATATATTTTTAATAAACTATGAAAAGAAGTTGTGCAATTCACAATAAGGTTTAGTTTGAAGGTCTTCATCCAATTTGTATTCATGTAAACACAAACTATCAGACCCAAACACAACCTTTCAATTTGAATTACTTACAATTCATTCATTTTGTTTTTTTATTTATTCATTTTTTTAACTTCACACATTTCTATTTTCTTGGCTGCTTAAATGTTGAATTCCCCAGAGACTGGCCTCTCTCGCTCTCTCTCTCTCTCTCTCTCTCTCTCTCTCTCTCGACCCGGAGTCCCGTCCCTGGTAAAACACGAGCGGGATAAACGGCGCTCGCCGTTCTGGAGGTATTTAGGAAGCCAGATCAGATGAAAAAGCTCCGTCTCTGGAGATGAAAGTGAAACCTTGTTTTGAACACGGGTTTTGCGGCGTGTCGTCAGATCTCCGCCGCTCCTCTCATCCTCAGACGCTTTCAAACTGTTCGACATCCAACCGCCCTTTATTTCTCTTTATCATCATCCCAATATCAAAAAATACTTTGTTTTCAATTATTGATTGCATTAAGAAAAGGCAATGCTTCTTTTTAACAGAACACATACAAATAAAAGACCCACACACATCAAAGAGTATTGCTTCCCAATCAAAGGAAATTAAGTAAATATATAGAAGAAAGTTAAATCACTGGTATGAGTACCAACTAATCATTTTAATAGGTTTGAATAATTGGACATAAACAAAACGACAACACGAGGAAGAGAAAAAGAAAACAAACAAAAGGTCTGACGGTAGTTTAAGTGTGACGTTCAGGAATAAATGAGGCTGTTTTGGTTGAGCGGCGCCAAAAAAACCAACATAATTGACTTCATTTGACCTTGACTAAACCTGCATTAGACGGAAGCAAAATACACATTTAAGAAAAACAATTATGCAAAAAAAAAAAACCTTCACATTAGCGATGCACAGTGGAGCAGAGGTTAGCGCTCCAGTTTGTGCTTTATTGCATTTAATAAATATACTTGTTTTTGTAGTCGGTATCCAGAATCATAGTTTTTTAAAAGTGGTATCAGTGCGTCCCTATAAAAACACCTAGTAAAGTCACAATTGCAAACAGTTTATGGTAAAAAAAAAATGCTAACGGGCAAATTAATATTACTTTTGTAAAATATAATAGTGAGAATTTGGGGGTAGAGCTTCATTTGAAACTCAATTCTCCATTAAAGTTGGGGTTTAATCCAAAGTTGTTTTATTTTATATCCATTAAGTGTTTTTGTCCAGTTTCATTCACCTGAATTCAAATTTCTATCGTTTTAATCGGACGTGCTGACGTTCCTCTGGCCTCCGCTGCCCTTCAAATTCCACATTTCATCACCGGAAATGTCCAATTTAAGAAAGAAAAACCAGTGAGATGATGAAGTTTTCCAGTCACACCTGCTAAACGGCTGGTTTGACGTCCATCTTTGTGTCGTGAAGACTTGAAAAGCCAGCGTGCCAGAATGAGTGAAGATGAATAAAAAGAGTAAAAAGGAGGCCGAGGCCTCCTGAGGCTGCACCTCCCACCCTCTAATCAAGCCTCCTGCCTCTTCCACCTCCTCCTCCTCCTCCTCTTCCTCTTCCTCTTCCTCCTCCTCCTCCTCCTCCTCTTCCTCCAGACATTAGGGAGAGTGGAAGCCCCAAGCCGGTGATGGTTTTCATCCACGGCGGCTCCTACATGGAAGGCACTGGGAATATGTTTGACGGCAGCATCCTGGCCAGCTACGGCAACGTCATCGTGATGACGGTCAACTACCGGCTCGGCGTCCTCGGTAAGAACCCACGCCGCCGCCGCGTGGCCACACTTCCCCGCCGCCGCCGCCGCCGCGCTGCTTCCTGCTTGGCGTGAAGGACGAGGCGAGACGCCGCGGTGGGCGTCGCCTTCCTTCCTCCGTGTTTGTGTGGAGGTTTTCGGGTGTGACGGGTTGAAACCCATCCTGGGAAGTTTGGTTTAAAAAAATAAATAAATAAAAAATGTCCGACCTGTCATGGAGTTTCAAGCCCCTGACGTATCTGGCGCCATTTTGTTTTTTAAAGGGTTGTATTTTTTTGTTAATGTCATTTCTGATTTTTTTAAAAACAACATAAGGAAGTGAGGTTGGTCCCGAAATATACTGGCAATTGTTGTTATAGCTTGTCTTGCTGAGTTGTTTAATTTAATACAATTAATTGGAATATTCATTTAAAACAAAGTTTGACTTGAGAAGCGGAGCTGAACGGTGCGTTTGTTTAACCGCTGGAAGCTGGAGGTGGTTAATGAGAGATACCAAGATCAACGCTTCTTCTTCTTCTTCCTCCTCCTCCGCCTCTCCTTCTTCTTCTCTTCATTCTTTGCTATGCTGCTGTTGCTACAGAGCCATGTAGCCTTACATGTGCTAAAATGCTAAAAACCAAGTGTCTCTCTCTCTCTCTCTCTCTCTCTCTCTCTCCTCCCTGAACTTTCGTGAGCTGCTGCCGATGTCCTCCGCCATGTGGCGGCGCTGTCGAGTCGAAGCTCGACGGCTGAAGAGCAAAGACGCTTTTGCATTTCGTTCCTTTCTCTGGTTCATTCACAACTTTTTATTTTTTATTTTTTCTCAGTTATTGTCAAAGAATTTAATGGGGACGGAAGCTCTTTGATGACGTTGTATTGGCGGTGTTTCGTCCTGCTCTGCCGTCACGTTCCTCTGCTCACTTCCAGGACCGTGGGCGTTGTTCTGGTTGTTCTGGGTGTTCCGGGCGTTCTGGTCGTTCCGGGCGTTCCGGGCGTTCCGGTCGTTCCTGGCGTTCTGGTCGCTCCGGTCGTTCCGGTCGTTCCGGTCGTTCCGGTCGTTCCGGTCATTCCGGTCGATCTGGGCGTTCCGGGCGTTCCTGGCGTTCTGGTCGTTCTGGTTGTTCCGGTCGTTCCGGTCATTCTGGGCGTTCTGGGCGTTCCGGTCGTTCTGGTCGTTCCTGGCGTTCTGGTCATTCCGGGCGTTCTGGTCGTTCCTGGCGTTCTGGTCGTTCTGGTTGTTCCGGTCGTTCCGGTCGTTCTGGGCGATCTGGTCGTTCTGGGCGTTCCTGGCGTTCTGGTCGTTCCGGTCGTTCCGGTCATTCTGGGCGTTCTGGGCGTTCCTGGCGTTCTGGTCGTTCTGGTTGTTCCGGTCGTTCCGGTCATTCCGGGCGTTCTGGGCATTCTGGGCGTTCTGGTCGTTCCGGTCGTTCCTGGCGTTCCGGGCGTTCCGGGCGTTCTGGGCGTTCCGGGCGTTCTGGGCGTTCTGGTCGTTCCGGGCGTTCTGGGCGTTCCGGGAGTTCCGGTCGTTCTGGGCGTTCCGGGCGTTCTGGGCGTCGCGCTGCACAACGTGTGGCGTCCCAGTGACCCTGTGAGGCGGATCATGTGCCTGCGCTGGCAGGAGCCCGTCCTCCAGCTTGTCTCCCTCTCCCCTCCTCGCCTCCTTTCTTATCCAGTATTTACCAGATTTGAATCCTCCACGCCAGCGGTTCCTCTGATTTCCAGTCCCGTGTTTCCGCCCCCCTGCCTCCTCCAGTTCATCTCCCCTCATCAGCCCGATTCCTCCTCACTTTGCATATGGATGTCACCGCCGTGGCCGCGGGGCAGGTATTTATTGCGAAGGATGACGGAAACACAGAATCGCTGCCTCCATTATGTCGCGGCGCTAAATGAGATTATGCCGTCGTTTATTGGAATGGAAGGGACGGATTTCATTTCACTGGCGTTTGGGTTTTGCCAAAGCTTTCGCCCCTTTTTTCCGATTAATCTCAACCGGGATAAAGCCAAATACCCACTTTTCACACGCAAACGTAGGCATGTTTAAAAATAAGCATGAACCCTTGAGGGTTATTGTTTCAAAAGAGCAAAAACACCAAGCGTGAATGAAATATTAACGCTGTCTTCAGGTAGTGTTTTTTTTTTTCTTTCTCTCTCTCGCTCTCAATTATTCAGACTCTGATCTTCTTTCCGTGTCTTCTATGTATTTGCTCAAATCACAGCGGCACTAAAAGCGTCGGCTCCGACAGCGTGGGGTTTCCACAACTGTCGATGTGCGACGCGACACACACTGATCAGTCAAACATACACTGAAACCACATGTTGTCATTTTTTTTTAAAAGAAAAATTTAAGTTGGTGGCCTGTACAAAACGCTGAACTATAACATCGATGGAAAACTGCAATCGGGACAATCACTTGCTTTGTGAAGACGTATTATAATAGCCTAGTATTAGCATTATACTACTATTGAATAAAAAAAGAACGTAGTAATAACAATAATAATGGTTTTCTTTGTGAATCTCGTAGAATGTCCATTCAGGTGGATTTGGGTAAATCACCAAACAATGTTCGCCCATTAATCGTTACAAAGAGGGATCATGTATTGGTGCTTCTTTAAAGAGTCTCCAGGTTAAAATGCAGCCACTAATCCAGCAGCGATGGCGTCGACACGCCGAACAGCAAACCAGAAACTACAATTAAGTGTTGTCGTGAAAAACAACACAACATAAAAATTCACGTCTCTTGGTTTTTCTTCATTGTTGACTGAACGGCTGCAGCTTGGAAAAGAAAATAGCTCTGTCAAAAAAGGTACCAACTCTTAATTCTAGAGCTGCTTTTGCAGAGTTGACGAATTCCATATTTAGTTAACTTCCATATTTAACACCCCCCACCACTGCCCCCCCCCCCCCCCCCCCCCCCCTATCTCTGGTGCTCTTCGCCGCTGCAGGCCCGGCAGCGTTGAGGGGAACGGTGTCCCTGCTGGTTAACATGAGGCACTGCTGTTTGCTCTCAGATTAGACTGTGTTGTTGTTGTTGTGGTGTTTACCCCCGTGGCCATACGACTGTACTGAGTGGCGTGAGCGACAGAGGAGGAGGAGGAGGAGGAGGAGGAGGAGGTGTGGGACTCGTGAACACTTGACTTTCCAGTCACTCGTCCAGTTTAGTTCCTAAATGCTGAAATGACCCATATTCAACCAGTTGTTTTTTATAACGGATAAATCAAATTCAATCAGGCTCCACTGACCTTCGCCATTTAACCCATTTGGTCTTTTTCCACCCATTTTTGTGAAGTTATGAAGAATTCCTTCTTTTTTTTACGCTCCAAGTGTTTTGTTTTCTTCAGTTTTTACACAATAAAGGTGTTTGGAGTGGAGTTACTGTCGCGAACGGTAGAACGTCTTGGAAATGCTCCGAGTCTGTATCCGTGGAAACGGAGTGTGGGGGGGGGGGGGGGGGGACATAGTCTGTCTCCACAAACCGTCGATAAGTTAATTATCTCAATAGGTTCTGATCAGATTTTAAGTTTTTCTTTGGCAGATTGTACCGGATTAAAACATTTTGTCAAAAATCAAATGATTCCAGCCAGAAGTGACCACAGTCTCAACATAAAGGCAATTTTAATGAAGCTTCTCGGGTAAAATACAGTGAAATGTTATAATGCATGTTGTACTGTTGCATTATGGGTGTTTTTACAAACTCACCCCGACAGCAGGCGTCGCTTGGCTTTCATGGCCGATGTCCCAGCTCGGGTCTCAATGTCATCCCGACTCTGAAGATTATTTGTTATAAATGCATTGTTTTCTTTGAAATGTTTTACACTTTGCTGTTTTTGTTTTTTTTTGGCTCCCGCCTCCCCCGGAGTAGCGTCTGTTGTTACAGCCACTTTGTTCGTGTGGGAGAAGATCCGTCCTGTAAAACCAGTCTCAACCTGCAATTAGTAAATTCCAATTGTTTATTTATTTAATTTTACTTCCAGGTAAATAACTATAGCCACTGGCTATGTTGGTGCATTTGTTAAAAACACAGTGTGAGCGATGGACATGCTGCCTCCAGCCTCCCAGTCGCTCCCTGTTCTCTGCTGGTTGCGGTTCCACCCGGCGCTCACAGCAGTGATTTTTTTATTTTCTCCTCCTCGGCTTAGTGTGTTTGTATGCGAGCACTTTGCAAGAAGCCATTAGTGGCTTTAAATATGTAGAGCTGCTGCCTCAAAGCTGTATTTATTGGTTAAGGGGCCCTGGTTACAATGGATTTGGCCATAGGGCAGGTATATAGTATGCTACCGTCAATGTGTGTGTGTGTGTGTGTGTGTGTGTGTGTGAGGAGCCGTCAGGGGAGTCTAATGAACGACGCTAGGAGTTTCCTCTACGGTGCAAATTGGGTGTTAATGAAACACGTGGAAGATTGCTTTTGGAAAGTGATAAGTATTTAGCGTCTTATGTTATGTCGCGATCCCTCGGTGTGTTGTCAGTCGGCGGTAGGCTTTGTCCTTAAAGCTCCAGCGCCTCTCGATACGAGTCTCACCGAAGGACTTGGGTCTGGTCTGAAAGTCCTCTCCGCCACAGCATTCGTGCACTTCGGTGCCTCGAGGACATTGTAATTCAATGCGAGCTGAATGCCCCCGATGTGCGCCATAGAGACGTCCGGACAAACACAAAGCCGCCAAAGTCGAGTCGAAAACGGCCGATACGAGAGACCAATTATTCTCCCAGGGCTCGGGGCCCTGGTACTCCAAAGCGGTTAACTGTGCCTTTAAGACTGGGCCCTCACACTGTTGAGTTTGTTTCTGCCCGGCCAAAACCTTTAATCATGCTGATTGATGAGGTGCATTTCCCTGACTCAAACCTTTTCCAAATACCCGCTCCATTCCAGCCATACATCAGCCGTTCGGCCAATTCATCAAGCCTCTGATTGTTTTAAGATATACCTGGCCAGTAAAATATCCATTTCTCTGTGCAGCGCCGCGCCGCTCACAGAGCTGGCCAGACAAAAAGCCACTGCAGGAAACCCGAGGAGTGGGACGTCTCCGACGAATACATGACGAGGGAACGTTATGAAAACACAACGCCGGGACTGCGTCTCTGTCGAGACGTGAAAACGCCGCCGCAGCCGCACGGCTTCAGCGAATAGCTCAATATCCAATAATAAAATGAATTTTCAATACAAAACAATGCAAAAGTGATGTTTTCACTTGAATCGTCGTCGTGTCACAATAGGACCTTAGTGGACCCGACGCTGTTTATTCGTTATCCACCCCTCCCCCGCCTTCCTCCTGCTGGCTAAGTGGGGAGCGCTGTTGTTACCGTGCTTATTAATTTCTTTCTCCTTGAAACAAATGCCCCAATGACTCGGTTTCATTACTCTTCCTGTGCCTCGGCGCGTCCTGCCTTCCCGTCGCCACTTCCTCTCCCGAGCCGCAATGCTTTTCTTGTTGGCACCGGCGACGCAGCCACTTAGCGGGTCTGCTACGGCGCGTCGAGCCGCGGCGGTTCACCCGGGGGCTTCATCGGTCATGATTCATCTCAAATATTGGCTTTACGTTGTCCTAACGGCACCCGTCACGTCGCGGCACAGACTCCCGTGTATATTAAACGGCATTCATGGCCATTTGCACCTGGGACTCTGAGGAGATTCTAATTTAAAAGAAGAGACCGATACTTGGCACCGTGAGCTTCTCACAATTACCACCTCGCCAGGTCGAGCATGAAAATGCAAAACCATGATCACTGTATTCATCAAAACGTCAAAAGTTAACCAGCAAGAACAAAAACAAGTTTGTTTGGGGTTTTTTTTAAGACAAGTGACGAGTGTCCCAAGAGATTATTATGGATTTCAGGATTCCAGTTGGTTGTGGTATTTAAATCTCTATATCCTGTTGGGTCCATCACTTGTTTTTCCCCTAAATTAAATAAAAGCCATTTGTTTATATTGCATGTGAAAGCAATATATATCGTCGTGCATTGGGTATTTTTTTATAAAGTATAGTTTGTGATAATTATGGTGGAAATCATATTAAATCTGGTAAGATACTGGGATTCTCTCATTTTGAGAGTTACTGTCATATATTGGTTCATAAATTCGGTTTGGCAACATGAAAACTCCACTAAAGGTTGTGCAGAAAACACTTCCTGTGATTCAGATCTTTTTGGTGTTGACGAGTCCATTTCAGGTTTCATCATCTGCGTTACTGTGGATGTTCTCAGCCAGAATCTTTTCTCGTGTGGAAACTTCCCTCCATTGTTGCGTCGACGGTTCTGCACCCTGGACATTAATTATGAGCAGAAGGTGTGAGATCACGGCGCCGTCGTCAGCCGGGACGCTGTGGAGCGTTTCCTCTCTGACCGCTGGACTTACTGCCACGCTGATTCCACCGCTCACAGTCCTGCCTTGTGCCAAAAAAAAAAAAACCCCGCTGCCGGGCGCAAGACAGATCATTTCTCAACATCATTTTCGCCCCATTTGTTCTTGAAAGATAATTGCAAAAGATCAAAGAGATCAAAAAAAGAAACCGTCTTAATGTTTAGCGTTGATAAAAGGTGCACACGAGCCGATTCGTCTCGGTATTTCAACGCCTTTGATTTGTTCAAGGTCCACGTGTTACCTCCATCCATATATCCCTCCATCCCTCCATCCATACAATGTAATTACAGATTTGGGTTTCAAGTTAAATGGATGGAACGAGAGCTGTTTTATAATGGGGGGGGGGCGGTGGCTAGTGATATCTGTCCTGTACTGGTGTGTTTTTTCCAGCCTTGGTGAAAATCCAGTTCTGTGTTAGAGCAGAACTGCCCCCCCGTCCCCCCTCCCCCCCCCCGTTAATCTGCAGTTAAACCTTGCTAATAACAGCAAGAATTTGGCTAACAGCAGCCGCGATGTTACAAATCTCTGTGAGCATTCAGCTGCATGTATCATTTGGAAGGCTCCCTTGGTTTTTTTTTTGCAAAATGTTGCCATGTTGTCCTATTTGTTTTTTTGATTTTTGATTTTCTGTGTGCCGATGCTCATTTTCTTTGTCCAATACATTTGGCTCGTCGACAAAGCTATTTTATTCAGCGAGTGGGCAGTGAGGCTAATGGAAGCTATGCTAAAGTCTACGTTTAGTCAGAGGCGGTGCAGAGGTGGTTCACGGCAACGCGTAGCCTGACACCGGCGTTTGTATACGGAGTGTGAATTTGGCTTTCAGGCATTTAAAGTGGCTCTACCAGAATAAATCTCTAAACTCTTCTTCCTATTTTTACCCAGAGAACAAATCAACACACCGAAACCAATCCTTCAAGGAATAAATTATTATTTTTTTTTTTTTTAATTTCGAACATGTATAAACAAATATGTAACTATTTGTACATACAACAGAAAGAAAAAGTAAAAACAAAACAAAAAAACACAACACTGTACAGCCAATACATAAAACACTGCACATTGTTCGAAAAAGGAGAGGGAAGAAGTACACAACTTTTTTTTTTTTTTTTATTTCCCGCCCCTTATAACCTATTCTTTAGTTTGTTCACAGATATCCTTATGACATAATAAATCTACATAAATATATACCATATCTACATTTCATACATATCTATATAGATTTATACCATATATACATGTCATAAATATCTATATAAATATATAATTACAAAAATATACTACATACATATATACATATAGCAATCATTTCCTCTCATTTCAACCTGCACTTTATTAAATCCTTCACACCAAAGTCCAGAAGTTTCCAGATGAAAAACATCCAGACTTGTCGAGTATTGAAGCCACTAGAAAAGTCTGGAATGTATATCTGGAATATATATATATATATGTCCTACAGAGCCAATCAGGCCCGACTAATGATGCACTAATGAAGTATTTTATACCTTATTTTTCCCCTTCTACTTTAATTCCTACCATTTCTATGTATTTTGCATGTTTTTAGCCTGTGTCTCTTTTTATTCGCTGCCATGAACAGTCACAGCAGATTCTTATGCAGATTAAGTGGAAATTAATAGTGTTTCTGGATGAGTGCTGTTGGGTTTTTTTCTTTTTCATTTTGTTGTTTTTAAAATGGTTTACAATTTGACAGTTGTTCCCGACCAAAGCTCACCAGCCTGCATTATGAAAACATTAAATAAAATAATGAAAAAAATTAGAAGTGCTGCACTCAAAGTCATTACAGGTTGGGTTTTAATCTCATGCGTTCATAAAGTCGCTTGTTGAAACGTCCACATCCAGATGTTTTCAACGGAGTGGGCCACCGCTGCATTACGGGCCCAGGAAGGACTTTACGCGTTCATCAAATGTGAATATTTACATGTTTATTTACATCTTCCTGCTGTGCAATGAGTCTTTTTTTTATACGTACTTTCCTTGATTTTATGGTCCCGCCACACCGGAGATCAGGTTTTCATCAGGCCGCCCAGTTTGAAAGCTACAAGTTCCATCAATTTCTCAAGATGATAAGAAATATTTTGACTAATTTATTCGGTCTGGGATTTCGTCCTAAGAGGTGATGTGGAAGTGATTTCAGATTTATTTCCAAATTGAAATGTTCCTTCTTTTCACTGCATGATTGCATAATGACCAGTGGACGTATGAGACGACAGTGTCCATCAAGGACGTGACTTCATAGTCTTCAGAATCCATTGGTTGGTGTACCGGTTCCAACATTCTTAAGTTTAGTTTAGTTTGGAAAATAAAGATAATCTTGCAGAATCACATGTGGATTCATATACTCAATTGGCTTTAGGTGTTTGAGTGACCGTTTGTGTGTGTGTGTGGGTCCCTGGCACTTTAGTAGTTTTATTTTGACGGTCACTGCCGAAACAATCCAACTTGCTAGTTTTATTTTGACAGTCACCATAATAACAATCCAACTTGCTAGTTTTATTTTGACAGTCAACGTAATAACAATCCAACTTGGTAGTTTTATTTTGACGGTCTCCGTAATAACAATCCAATTTGGTAGTTTTATTTTGACGGTCACCGTAATAACAATCCAACTTGCTAGTTTTATTTTGACAGTCAACGTAATAACAATCCAACTTGCTAGTTTTATTTTGACAGTCAACGTAATAACAATCCAACTTGGTAGTTTTATTTTTACGGTCTCCGTAATAACAATCCAACTTGGTAGTTTTATTTTGACGGTCACTGTTCTAACAATCCAACTTGGTAGTTTTATTTTGACGGTCTCCGTAATAACAATCCAACTTGGTAGCTTTATTTTGATGGTCACCGTAATAACAATCCAACTTGGTAGTTTTATTTTGACGGTCTCCGTAATAACAATCCAACTCGGTAGATTTATTTTGACGGTCACCGTAATAACAATCCAACTTGGTAGTTTTATTTTGACGGTCACCGTAATAACGATCCAACTTGGTAGTTTTATATTGACGGTCACCGTAATAACAATCCAACTTGGTAGTTTTATTTTGACGGTCTCCGTAATAACAATCCAACTTGGTAGTTTTATTTTGATGGTCACCGTAATAACAATCCAACTTGCTAGTTTTATTTTGACAGTCAACGGTATAACAATCCAACTTGGTAGTTTTATTTTGACGGTCACCGTAATAACAATCCAACTTGGTAGTTTTATATTGACGGTCACCGTAATAACAATCCAACTTGGTAGTTTTATTTTGACGGTCTCCGTAATAACAATCCAACTTGGTAGTTTTATTTTGACGGTCACCGTAATAACAATCCAACTTGCTAGTTTTATTTTGACAGTCAACGTAATAACAATCCAACTTGGTAGTTTTATTTTGACGGTCACCGTAATAACAATCCAACTCGGTAGTTTTATTTTGACGGTCACCGTAATAACAATCCAACTCGGTAGTTTTATTTTGACGGTCACCATAATAACAATTCAACATGGTAGTTTTATTTTGACGGTCACCATAATAACAATCCAACTTGGTAGTTTTATTTTGACGGTCACCGTAATAACAATCCAACTTGGTAGTTTTATTTTGACGGTCACCATAATAACAATCCAACTTGGTAGTTTTATTTTGAGGGGGGGCAGAAGATGGACGGTGTGACTCTGGTGTGGTTTGGTTCTTCTTCCCCTCCCGGTTGCAGACAGGGCTTCGCCCCGGGTCGGCCCTACCTCGCCGTACCTCGCCTTGCCCTTGGTGGCGTGCCCGGCAGGTGGGATGAGAGTCTGGCTGCTCGCCGTCGAGGCCGGGAGTGAAAGTGATTAGCCAGTTACTGAAGCGCTGGACAGATGGAAAGATGGGCCGGGGAACAAACAGAGATTACATCCCTCCACTGTGAGCTATTACCAGACACACACACACACACACACACACACAACAACCCCCCCCCCCAGTGACCGTGTTATTTATTGATCAAAGCCTTGGCGAGGGCGAGCACGCCGATGTATGCTCCGGCATAAGTGCATGTGCTTGCGAGCTGATGCGGCTGCCTGGCGAGTGTGTAATGGGGCGAGTAAAGCAGATGGACATGTGTCGCAGCGGGATCAAAGCAAGCAACGCGTGGCGGCTGCAGGCTGCATGTGCAGGGCGTTGAACCGGCGCCTCCGCCGCCGCCGCCATGCCACCGTCTCTCCAGCTTCGTCAGATCGTACTAATTCTCCCCTAACTGCTTTGTTGTGTTCTTTTTGCACATCTCCGGGTCCGCTTTGATCTGTTTTTGGTTTCTCAGGCTGTCGCCCACCCCCTCCCCCCTCCCCCCTCCCCCCTCCCCCCTCCGTCACCCCCACCACCACCACCACCCCTGCAGCCCCCCTTGAGAAATCCACCACACTATCTGCCGGCACCAAGTAAAACCATCACCAACAAGCCATAAAGAAGACGGAGCGGCCGGCGGAGGGAACGATGAGGAGAAAATGTGATTTAGGTCTTGACGGCGGTTGTGCGCCGCGCACGACAAAAGCCATCTGATTGGTTATCAGCAGGACTCACAAATCTGCCGTTGCCATATTTTTAGAGGTCAGATAGGAGCCTCTTGCTGAGGCGCCGGCCAGCGAGGGAGGGGGAGGGGGGAGGTAAATCCTGTGTGGAGGCTTTTTAGTCGTTGTTGAGTTAGACTGAACATCAAAGTTAGACTAAACATCAAAGTTAGACTAAACATCAAAGACAAGTAGCGTTAGCGTCGCGGCCAAAAGAGTCTGTTTTTTCAAAGGAAATGCTGCAAATAGAAGTCGTTTTAATATTTCAATGAATGATTGAATGAATCTTTATTTTGAACTTACAGACATAAAAAAAACATTCATATGAGTAAAACAAAAACAAAAGAATAACTGTCAGAATAACAAAATCCACTTAATCTACTTTTTTATGAATGTAAATATATATAGGAAGAATTAATAGTATTTATACTCCTACTCGTCAAACACTTCAATATCTAATTTGTAAATTTAACTCTATTTTTCACTATTAACATCTGTAAAAACAGATTGTATACGTTTTAAGCAAAAAAAAACAGATTGAAAATGTATTTCTCAAAACGTATTTAAAACCATGAAATAAATTGTACTTCAAATAATTCATAATTACATTTGTACAATACTACATAAGCTCTAAGCCCGAATGTGACTGAAAATACTAAATGATGTAAATATGATTACCTGACATTTCATTATATATTTATTCATTATTTGCCAGACTTGTATTACGACATTAATGAATATCGTTATTATATATATTTAAAAAAAAAAAAACAAGTTTCCCACGTATACTGACCATGTGTGGTCACACACTTTTATTTTACTGGGTGGTGGAGGAATAGAGTTTGTAGAAGAAGACTTGGGATCGGGAGGTGGCGGGTTCGAATCCCAGCGGTGTCGACGGAACGGGATGGCTTGATATATATTGATATATATAAATATTAATAAATAATTTCCTCAAAGGTATTCATGATTAATTTCGTGAGTTTGTGTAGATTGGCCATTGGATCTTAAACGTCCAAAAAACGGAGCGTCAACACAAACTGCTGTCGGTCTGCCGGTCCGGGACGCCGCCCGTCAATCACCTGCGTTACCACGGCGACCCCCCCTCCTCCTTCCCGTCGGCCTCTCTCTCTCCCGCCATCCCCCGCGACTCTCTGCTAAACAGTCTATTTTACAGAATCCGCCTGCCGTATTGCCGTCTCCCTTTATTCTCCAACAAATCCCATAATCCCCCTCAAAGGTCAGCCTTCCCCTTTTCTCTCGCCGCTCGCCGTGTATTCATTTGTTTTCCCCCGGCGGAAATAATAGAACAATACGGGAGATAAATAGCGAACGAGGAGGTGGAGGAGACGGAGGAAAGATCCCGTTGTTCCCCCTCGCCGCTCGCCACGTCTTTTTTTTTTCTTTTTCTTTCTTCCGATTCATTTGAATTCAGCTGAATTATTTATTGGCGTAACGACGTCTTTTTCAAAAGCCAACAATCAGCACTTTGCGCCATTCTCATTGTACTGACACGGTCGCTTTTTTTTTGGAAACGTTGCATTGAACGCGAGTCATCGATATCTGTAATAAAGGAAAACAGAAAGTTTTTGTTGGATGAATAATGCAGGAGGCGGCGAGGCGACGAGTGTGAATGTGCTTCTTCTCAGACGTCGCTCTTCACGGGGAGTTTGAACAATTGACATTGTTTTGTATTGCTTTGGGGTTTGTTTGTTTTTATTTGGTGGCTCTTCCCTCTGTGCAGCCATGATTGTTTTGAAATGAATTGATGGGGCCTTTTTTTTTTTTTTTTTTTGGCAGCTTTTATCCTCAGATGTGCTTCGTGTATTTTCCCAGGCTAATGCTAATGCTAACGACAGACTCGTCGATTCTACGTTCAGGAAACTTGTAAATGCTGAGTAGATACTCGTATTAACGGAGGTCTTCATGTGGAGGAGCAGTTTAAACATCGTTTCATCGGGGGCGGTTTCTGGAAAAATGTTGCGTTTGTCCGTTTACATGGAATCGACATGAAAACAGTGTAGTTTTCATGTTGGGCCACTAGTGGCTGCTGCTGTTCACCTTCACCGCTCTAGATGCATTTCTCCTGATAAGTGGGATGCAGCCTATTCAAATCAAATCAAACTTTATTTGTAGAGCACTTTACGTACAAACAAGACAAAGTGCTTCACACGAAATAGAAAAAAACAAGATAAAATAGCAACGCGTGCACGATCGCACACACACACACACACACACACACACACACACACACACACACACACACACACACACACACACACACACACACACACACACCCATCCAGCTATTGTGTTGATTAGAAATGCACCAACAACAAACGCAGTAAAAGAAGTTTGCGTAATAAATTATTCGTAGTTTTAAATTGCGCAATGTTGCCTTTGATCTTTCTCAGAATTTAACCGTTAAAAAGACTCATTTGGACTCTTTCCAAACTGACTCCATTAAGCCGTGTGAGACTTTCCTCCATGTCTGCCGCTGTTCATTGTTTTAAAATGATTACAAAGGTTATGCGACGTACTGCTTGAGGCTAATTATAACGCTAACCACTGATATCGACCACTTAATCGTCAATATTCGTAGAAGTGATTATTAATAATTCTCATTCCCACTCCGACCTGATGGCACCGCGGGACCTCGGCTCGTCGTGGCCAAACCAGCATCCGTCTTCATTATGCACCTTCTATTCATCAACTCTCTCTCCTCTATGCACTCTTTCCCCTCTCTCTCTCTTTCTCTCTCCGTTTGTGGCCGTTTCTTCCTTGATTACTCTCTCGGCACCGAGAACTTCAATACATAAAAACCTTCATCAGCCGCTTAAAATGGTGCAGAATAAACTGAAAAAGCACCAAAATATTACTGATTTTATATGCAATAACCCCGATTTTGGTATAATTATCAACAAGTACACGGTTTAATGTCCACTTTTCAAACATAGATTAACTTTACCAGTAGGAAGTTGAGGCATATTTTGCGGATCGTGATTAAACAAAACATCCAGTTTGTGGAGAATCATTCAATTCTGTTCTTAAAAACAACAGAAAAGTGAGATTGTACCAGCGAGGATTAGGAAAAAACAAGCTGCCGTTTAAAGGAAGAAAAAAAAAATCGGATTAATTCACCCTCATCAGGTTTCCCAGCAGTTTAAACCTGAGTTTGTTGGTATTCATAGAAATGTATTGAGCCTTCAGTGTCGCCTAACTCAGTGTTTTTCAACCTTTTTGAGCCAAGGAACACTTTTTTGTTTGGAAAAATCTGGAGGCACACCACCACCTGAAAATGTTAAAATGTGAAACTGTGTAGCCTCTATTAACAATATAAAGTCTTTCTCGTCAAAATTTTATCAACAGGAATCAAGTAAATCCAGAAACCAAGGACTTTTTTTAATAGTGCCTCCGTCAGTGTGAAACCTGGACCTGATGGATGAAGAGCTGAGATCCTGGTTCACATTCTTCCTTTTCAAAAACTTCTCCATCACTGTCACTGACCCAGTACTTTGATACAAGATGGTAGCAGGAGGTGGAGATGAACCACACTGACGTCTGTCACTTTACATTTCACCGGCAAAGTTCTGTGCTGCCCTCTAGTGGCGAAGAGTATTTATACAAATGCAAATGATTTTTAAGAAAAAAAATGTGAAATTGGATAATTTCCCGCGGCTCGCCTGACGAGATCTCGCGGAAAACGCCAGTGTGCCGCGACGCAGTGGCTGAAAAACACTGGCCTAACTGAACGTGGGAGCAGATCCCACATGGGAGGAGCCTGAAAGCCAGAAGCTCCGCCTCCCATTCTGCTGTTGGAAAACCGAGGAAACCTCCAGGGGGCAGCACTGAGAACCAAGTGCTCTTATATAAAGGGGTGAGACAGAAACCATTTGTGGTCTGGCTGGTCGGTCTGACGTTAAACCTCGACGTGTTTACCATAATTAAAAATGACGGAGGGATGGAGGGACGGATGGGGTTTGACTCCGTCAGCGATCACGTGACCAAAAATGCTCATCTGACCCGCCGGCAGAGGAAACGTGTTAAGTGATTGTACGAGTGTCGAGCTGCAGAGCTGAGATCTATGAGCGCTAACCTTGCAGGTTCATAACCGACCCCGCGGGAACCATAAACCGGTCAGCGCTGACAAGGGGGGTGTGTGTGTGTGTGTATATATGTGTGTGTATATATGTGTGTGTGTGTGCAGCATTTCATTTACTGCTCCAAGCAAACCGTTTCACCGTCATAATGTAGATTCTTTTGCGCTTTTTCTCTGCTCTCTGCTGACTTAGTCCATCTCCAATCCGCCGCCGTATCGTAACGGTGTGTTACACATTCTGCTCGGTTCCTTCAGCGCGGAGGTTTGGAGAACCACTAGAACCACTAGGGGGCAGCGGGGAGCTTCAGGGAGATAGTACTGAGGACAATACCTGAGAAATAATTCTTCACTGGAAGTAAAGCTATGAATGAACTCATTAAACCCCTTTTCTTTTACCACGGAATTTGTTTTCAGGTGATCTACTGTCACAGATCTATAGTTCTACCGTGACAGATCTGCCATCACACCGACTCTACAGGCGCATTTGGAGCCTATTGCGTGCATTAAGAGAAAAAAAACCTCTATAATTGTAGGTTTCATGTTGAAGAAATGTGTGAAACAGCTGCGACGTTATATATTGTGTATATATATATATTTTATTTTATTTTTTATGCAACATATTTCTCAATATATAAACTTTAACAAACATATCAAAATAACATCCAACAGTTTGTATTAAAATACAACTGTTGGATGTTGTTTTGATATGTTTGTTTAAGATATATATATATATATATATATATATATATATATATATATATATATATATATATATATATATTGACATATTTCTTGCCACATAAAGTCACTGAAAATTGTCACTGTATTGATTCTGAGGTGTGTGTGGATATATATGTATATATGTGTATATATGTATATATATATATATATATATATATATGTATGTGTATGTATGTATATATATATATATATATATATATATGTATGTGTATATATATATATATACACACACACACACACACACACACATATGTGTATATATATGTATATATATATATGTGTGTGTGTATATATATATATAAAACCAGAAGTGTGTTGTTGCTCATTTAAGGGAAAAACACACTTCCTGTCAACACAAGGCTTCATTTGATCCTCCTCGTGTTTGAGTCGTTGGTGCCGCTTTAACTGGTCTGAGATCAGCTGCTGAAGCAGGTTTACAGGCGCCTCGCCTGCATTCAGGTCAGAATATGGAGCAAAGCTCAGGCAGAGGAACGGGACTTCTTTTTTTATTTTATTTTTTTATTTATTTATTTTAAAGCAAGATACTGAATACTGAATGGAAACTGTTTTGCTTATTCCAGACTGTGTCTGGCCCTCAGGCGAGGCAGATGTTGCTCTGTTGCTCAGAACACACACACACACACACACACACACACACACACACACACACACACACACACACACACACACACACACACACACACACACACACACACACACACACACACCTTCTTCACGTCACTGTCATATCTGAGAGTGTATCCTCGTTGCTTTAATTGAGTGTCTGTGTGTGAGGTGTGTGAACCTGGAAACCTTCAAGCAGATTCTCTGACCTTTTTCAAATTGTGTTGAGGCGTCTGTAGAACCAGGTTTTATGAGCTCTTGTGCACGTACTCGGGGGGGGGGGGGGGGGGGGGAGGCTGCGTGATTCATACTGTTAAAGACATTACAAGGCACACATAGCATTAATCACAATAATCCAATTGTCTTTATCGGCGACCGCGGCTGTGCGCTAATGAGAGTTTCCCACCAAAAGGCAAAATGCAGGGCGTTGCTGCAAGATCACCACGTCTCAGTCCAGCCCCAAATTAGTCACTGAATATGAGATTTCTTCTCTCTTTTTTTTTAAATGTGCGTACGTAAAATTGCAATTATTTCACACTCTATTACAATTAGGGACAATTAGGGTTTTGCTTAAATTGTGTAAATGTGCTTCTTTACAGCATTTAATTGCCAATTATTAGATATCCTATTAAGAATCTACATTTTAGATATAATGGTGAATCGTTTTTTTATTTAATTTTTGATATATTCTGGAATAAAGTTTTAAAACGTTTATCATTAACCCTCCAACACTGAAAGGCTGTCATTGATATTGGTTTTGGTTATTATATGTATAACAAGTTGTTATATCAACAGTGAAATTATAATGGTTGTGCAGTAAATCCAGAAGTTATGAGATATTTCTGCTCTACATTTCTCATGAAAACCTCAACATCATTGTGTTTTGACACCATAAGTGATGAAACTATTTCCACTAATGAAGGTAGTGGAAGTGACCGATGAAGATTTGTCCAATACATCCAAAACAAAAAGCATATTTAGACAGTATTTGTTTCGCAAATAACACATTAAATTGACAACACGCCAATCAAATGTGATAAAAAAAAGTAGTTAAACTTTTACAAGACTGCAGGCAAGCATTTTGAATTATTTTTACTTTTATCATTGTATTATTTTACATTTGAATAACTGTATTATTATTATTATTGTTATTGTTATTGTTATTGTTATTGTTATTGTTATTATTTAGGATATACACACACATAATATATATATATATAATTATTAGTATTATTATATATATGCATATATATATTGTTCTTATTATATACATTATTCTTATTATATATTATTCTTATTATGTATTATTCTTATTATATATATTATTAAAATGTTCAATTCACAAGTGCCCAATAAATATTTCAAGTCATAAATAACGGTAAAAACAAATTTCAAACACATTTTATTAATAATACTGCCACGTTGAGCGATAAACAAATTGTACTACATTGGACAAAGTGACATTTTTGAACTCAAACTGCTGCAAAAATAGGTTGAAAAAATAAATATAAAGCGATGACCTCAATGTCGTCGTCTCTGGCAGAAATAAATGCAAAATAAATGAAACGTAGTCGTCTGTCGCTGCTGTTGGTCACTGCAGTTCATGTTGATTCCACCTGAAACGAGCGCTTTGACAACGGGAGGAAATGAGGTCACACAGGGATATTAGCTGGCGCCGTGCAAAGATAGAATAAAACCTGAAGTGCTGATGTCTTATTAGTGACCGTCATGCATTATGCATTGCGCTTTTCATTGGGTTGTGAAGGTTGGCGCCCGCGGAGCCGCCAGGAGCCGCTGATGTTTGGGTTCGCCGCCGCCGCCGGGTAGGAGGACGTCTTGGCTCGGCGCAGCCTCGACACGAGGCACCCGTCACTTTGGAGTGATTGGGATCGGCTGAGCTTGAAGGGAATTGATTTAGCTGCCCGAGAATTGGACGGACGGCGAGAGCTCCTCCGATTTCAGCAGTTTGGGAGAGCCGGAGAGCGACGGGGCCGGCGGGGGAGGGGAACCTGAAGTAATCTGAGTAAGTGTCGCTGGGCGAAGTCGGCACACAGCGGCGAAGCCGATATTCTCACTGAAGGACTCGGGATTTCTTTTTTTTTATACCGCGACTTGACGATTCTATCGAGGTTTGCCATAGCGGGGGAGGAGTCGCCTTGCGGTGCGAACATTGTTTCTGTCTGCTTGTATTTATTTATGTTTTTGACCAACTTGTCACAAATAAACTCCAGGGATGTTTTGTCATCGTCCAAGGATCAATCCAGTAGATTCTGGGACGTTAATGACCAATAAATGTCCCATAGGAGATCAGCATCTGTTGCCATGGAGACGCTCCCTGCTCAGTGTTTCGCACAGTCACGTAGCGACCCGACGGGCTAGTTAGCATCCATATGCGCTATCGGATAACAAGCTAGCAGTGCTAACTTTGGTTCCGTGGACAAACGTGGCGTTTGAAGGTCTGCGCTCTACCGAGTGTAGCTCTAGAGGCATCAGGCTTCGTGAGATTCTTTTGTTAGAATATACAGAGCTTTTCACTCGTCCATTCAAAAATCCCCGTTCACCCTGCGCCCACAGAAAGTGCTTATGTAAAGCCATAATCAGTCTTCACATCAGCTTCAGTGGCTCGGCAGCGATCGATGCCGGGACATTTATTTTTTTCATAAGCACACGGTAACATCCAGGAGCTCCAATCCAGATCAATACATTGAACAAGTAAACATGCGCCGGGACAGTCAGATGAGTGCACAGGAAGCTGAGGCGATCCTTCAGGATGTGAGCGATCAATAGTTCTCATTTCTACCTGAGGATTTCTCAACGCTGCAGGTGAACTGGAAACGTAGCTCTGGAAAGGTTCGTGCAACATGAAGACGTCCGCGACGGAGCCGGAGCCCGAAATCTACTTTGTCTTCATGCAGGAGCTGCCGTAAACCTTCACTTTATCATTTCCCATCTATGTGGGACTTCAGATTCACATCAATCATGTATTTAACATTTATTAGTCATTCGCACACATGAAGTCAATATGAAGCTTTTACTGACATTTTTAAACTACAATTTTATTAGTCCGCTTGATCGATTTATTAAAAGACCTTAGAATTTGTAATGCGACCCCCATTGGCTACAGTAGCTTTAAGTTATCCCATCAAATAAATACACATTCAACATATTATGAGTAATGTATATATATTTATGTATATAAAAAAAAAAAACTATTTTGAAATGTATTTCTAGAAAAGTTGTTGTCACCATTCTCTGTGGTTATAAAGTTAATAAAGAAATATCTGGAGCAGTGGAATATCATTTTTTACAATCCAACAAAGGTTTCCCTGTCTGGATGGCCAGAGAGAGAAAATAGCTGATTGTGATCAAAAGTGTAAAAGAAACCAAAGTGAAAACATCTTTTTCGCATTTTCGTATCCAAAGGTTTTCCTTCGCACAGTAATGTTTTCAAAACACTGTCCGTTTCCAGGCAAATGGCAGAAACACCTAATACGATGTAGTTGGCATGTGCAGCCACAAGTTGGCGCTGTTGTTGTTTGTTTTTGAAGTGAAACCACACACACACACACACACACACACATGCAGAGAACAATATGCTATAAACATCAACAGTGGGAGGACACGGACATTCGTAGAAGGTGGATTGTTATTGCGGTGAGTGTCAAAATAAAAGTACCAAGTCCCAGGAGAGTCTGGACTGGGAGTCATGACACGATGGCGCTCTACTGAGCATGTGCAGAACTATTTGCTATTGTCGTGATGCGCGGGAGCAGCGTTTCTATTGTCTACACAGTCGGAGCGTCTTAAACCACCATCATGTAAACCGAGACCCTAAAGCTTTGTCTTTTCACTCGAAAATGTTGTTTACTTACAGAAAACAAATAGAAATGTTACACAGTTGATCACGACACTGTGGAACTATGTTTCCAGTAGATCTTTTACAAAAAATAATCACTAATGGAAGCATTCTCCATCAGTCACTAACAAACAAGACAATCACGCCTTTGGCCTGCGGCAGGAAGCTGGAGTACCAGGGGCAGGGAAACAAAAATGACAGGACAGGAAGGTAATACAAATTCCACATGGAAATACTGTGACTAAATTATATATACACTTTGATGGGTCCTTAATGGAAAGTATGTAAATGTAATTCCATTTATATTTCCGTGGAGCGTCGATGTGGTTAACATGTCAGACGTGTGGTGTCCTCTCCACAAACGGCACTTCAGATCTTCTTCTTTTTTTGTTTTGTTTATTTCCCCACTGCATTGAAATGCAATCTCCACACTCTGAACAACGGGCCCCAACCAGAGATACATTTTATCTTGCACTTGATGTATTCTCAGCCCCCAGTGGCCATGAATGCCTTGTTGTTTTCCTGAAAATTCATTCATCCCCCAGTAATGATGGCGCGCAGATAAATAGTTCCCCAGCATGGAAATTAATTTAGAAGGAAAAAAAAAAAGTCACATCCCTGATGTAGAGGGGGGAATTAGTGTGGCGGTAACCAGTTCTGTTTTTAAATCTCCTCTAGCCAGTAATCTCCAGGGCCTACTGTAGTTTTCCGTCAAGCCTTCTCACCATACGGTCAAATCCCAAGCCGGGATTTGACTGATTTTTTTTTTTCGTATTTCGTCTTCTCGTATCCGTGTCAGTCTCTCTTTTCAAACGTGGGACTTGCTTCCCCAGGCTGCAGACCTCTCGCCACCTTATCTGGCCGCGGCTATTGATCTCCTCCGAAGAGGTGTGGCTGGTACGAGGTGGATTGGGGCGCGAGCGGCAGCGGCATCACAGTGCAATCTGGGCTGTAGCGTGATCACACTGTGTTTGGAATCAATAGTTCCAGGACCTGCACACGACTTGTTGACACGCTTTATCATCGTCCCGGGGCCAAACTGTGGCACGATGCCACAGTTTGTTTTGGGCTTTTTTTTTCTTCTTCCTTGGCTGCAGCGCTGCAGGAGAAGCCGCTCCAGGTGCCGCGCAGCCAGTTTCAGGCAGAAAGTCTCAGATGCTTTGCCTTGAATTTGCAGCCCAGTAAATTCAGCTCAGCGGACGACGGTTGACAGGATGAAGGTACCGTCACATGAAAAGACACAAATTGTCCTTCTGTCCAACCGTTAGATATTTGATCAGTTAACAGCGTAAACACTGACGCTCCCACCTGGACGGGATTTCACCGGTGGGGTTCGGGAGAACGCCGTTTCGCGTGAACGCGGCGCTTTGGGAACCCGGTTTTGCTTTAACGCGAGTTCCTGAGTTCCTTAACAACAATGGCGGACTGCATGCTCCAGGTGGCGCCGCAGAAGCGACTGATAATAGTAGGTTTGGTTGTATTTTGGTATGAGGAGGAGTATTCTCCGCTTCTCCGTGTTTCTGGACTCTGATCTCGTCTCTTCTGCTGCATTTTTTTTTTTTTTGGTGTGTATTTGCTGAGTCACAGCACCACCTAAAGGCCTGGCACGTGTACTGCATCGGGTTGAGCCGGGTTCATAGTGACATGTGAGACCAGGAGCATATTTTTTTGAGAAATTAAAACCAAAAAAAAAAAAAGGAAAACACCTTTAGTATGAACTTATCAATTTATATACCCATTGTGAGTAATGACCAAGCCGTCGTAAACTGAAAGTGGGATTACGTCTGAAGAAGAGGTAAATACTTTAACGTGATAATGGAACACAGCTGAGCTCAAATACTGACCTGTAGAAATCAATGCAGTTCTCAGTAGAGGATATGTAAACGTGGTTAACCTGCAGCTTATTAGTAACTATTTAAATACATATATAAGATGAAACAATTCAGTGAAATTTGCCTACCAAGTCACTGTCGGTTTGTTCTGTTTTGCTTGGTTCACCTCGATGGCCAAGGTCATTTATAGATAAATACCTATAATAATAAATATAAAACATGGGACAAACTTTCAACATGAGAAGTTTAAATTAAAAAAAACCCAAAAAACTTTTCTTTTGATCTTCCTTCCAGAGACGAATACTTCCAGCTTCTCCTGAGACGTCACGGTGACGTTGGATTTAAATGCGGAAACAAAGCCGCTAATGATTGAACTTCTTCATCTCCTTGTGATTCACGCTTCGCAAACACACACCTTTAACTCACAACATCTCCATTTGTCACGCTCCTGCGTGGCTTCTCTATTTTTAAACGCAAGGTGCTCTTTTCGGCTTCAACGCCTAAAAAAATTGTTTCCGTCTGCTCTTGACCATGAAGGTGATCTCGATCTCTAAACATCCTGATTGTGTTTTCAGTTCGTACGTGGAAAGTTTCCCATGTTGTTCTGCCGGATGTACTTTACACTTCGACGTGCTTCTGTCCGGACGAGGCCTTTCCTGTGATTAGAGCGGCGGTTCTCTGGCTTCCACTTCCCGGGAATGAAAAAAGCACGAGCTCCTCTTTAGAGTCTCATTTCACCGTTTTAAAGCTCACAAAGTGCAGGAAGACAGTGTCACATTAACAGTTAAATATTTGATTCCAACTGGTGCAATCAATTTGCACTGAGACGCAAATATGTTGTGATTCATAAAACAAGATGGGATTATCTCTTTTGATGAGAAGAGCTGGTGAAATGTTATAGTATTTTAAATTCCCTGCTGCACATGCATGCGGCAGCAGGTAACAAGTGGTGATAATAGCTGCTGGGATTCAAAGGTGATAAAAAGCATTTGCTCATGAGAGGTTAGTCTTTATGTACGGATACAGTCGTCTGCTGCTGCGGCCAAGAAAGCAGTGAACCTCATGGTCCTGCGCTGTGGCCTCTTAAGGGACGTTTCCTCACCGAGGCTCAAGGAGGCTCTAAAGGAAGCATCGGTGTTTCCTAGGCTCTAGGCTAAAGGAGGCTCTAAAGGAAGCATCAATGTTTCCTAGGCTCAAGGCTAAAGGAGGCTCTAAAGGAAGCATCGGTATTTCCTAGGCTCTAGGCTAAAGGAGGCTCTAAAGGAAGCATCGGTGTTTCCTAGGCTCTAGGCTAAAGGAGGCTCTAAAGGAAGCATCAGTGTTTCCTAGGCTAAAGGAGGCGCTAAAGGAAGCATCGGTGTTTCCTAGGCTCAAGGCTAAAGGAGGCTCTAAAGGAAGCATCAGTGTTTCCTAGGCTAAAGGAGGCTCTAAAGGAAGCATCTGTGTTTCCTAGGCTCTAGGCTAAAGGAGGCTCTAAAGGAAGCATCGGTGTTTCCTAGGCTCAAGGAGGCTCTAAAGGAAGCATCAGTGTTTCCTAGGCTAAAGGAGGCTCCAAAGGAAGCATCGGTGTTTCCTAGGCTCTAGGTTAAAGGATGCTCTAAAGGAAGCATCAGTGTTTCCTAGGCTAAAGGAGGCTCCAAAGGAAGCGTCAGTGTTTCCTAGGCTAAAGGAGGCTCCAAAGGAAGCGTCAGTGTTTCCTAGGCTAAAGGAGGCGCTAAAGGAAGCATCGGTGTTTCCTAGGCTAAAGGAGGCACTAAAGGAAACATCGGTGTTTCCTAGGCTAAAGGAGTCTCTAAAGGAAGCATCAGTGTTTCCTAGGCTAAAGGAGGCTCTAAAGGAAGCGTCAGT
Organism: Blennius ocellaris; assembly: GCF_963422515.1. Classification (NCBI taxonomy): domain Eukaryota; kingdom Metazoa; phylum Chordata; class Actinopteri; order Blenniiformes; family Blenniidae; genus Blennius; species Blennius ocellaris. The sequence continues at coordinate 26,834,296 of NC_137661.1, read as the reverse complement.
GTTTCCAAAGCTAAAGGAGGCGCTAAAGGAAGCATCAGTGTTTCCTAGGCTAAAGGAGGCGCTAAAGGAAGCATCGGTGTTTCCTAGGCTCAAGGCTAAAAGAGGCTCTAAAGGAAGCATCAGTGTTTCCTAGGCTAAAGGAGGCTCTAAAGGAAGCATCTGTGTTTCCTAGGCTCTAGGCTAAAGGAGGCTCTAAAGGAAGCATCGGTGTTTCCTAGGCTAAAGGAGGCTCTAAAGGATATTTGGAGGGACTGTTAGGAGACAAGAGGTACTGTTAGGAGATAGGTTGGACTGTGAGGAGATAGGAGGGACTGTTAGGAGATAGGAGGCACTATTAGGAGATAGGAGGGACTGTTAGGAGATAGGAGGGACTGTTGGGAGACAAGAGGTACTGTTAGGAGATAGGATGGACTGTGAGGAGATAGGAGGGACTGTGAGGAGATAGGAGTTACTGTGAGGAGATAGGATGGACTGTTAGGAGATAGGAGGGACTGTTAGGAGATAGGAGTTACTGTGAGGAGATAGGAGGGACTGTGAGGCGATAGGAGTTACTGTGAGGAGATAGGAGGGACTGTGAGGAGATAGGAGGGACTGTTAGGAGATAGGATGGACTGTGAGGAGATAGGAGGGACTGCTAGGAGATAGGAGGGACAACTTGGAGTTTGTAACTAATGTGAGCTTGTTTTTTGAATCTCCAAAGGGTTTTGTAAATCCCCCCCCCTCCCCCCCAGACAGATCAGAGAGTCGGACAGATTCAATCTGATCCATGTTTCTCCCCCCAGACGAGCTCGTTAGGCGGTAATGTGGGTGTGATTGAAGGATATGACTTTATTTGTCAGCAGTAATGACGGCGAGGACGTCCTGACTGGCACTTGAAGCAGCTGATTGTCAGGATGGAGAGTTTCGGCACATTTGAAGAAGTAAACATCCAGCTCATTATTTAGTTTTTCCTCAAGCTGTGTTTACAGCCGCTTTAGTAAGATATCGCGAAAAGGTCTGCGACTCATTAGTTTCCTTGTTGTCTACATGATTTGGACGACTTACGCGACCGAACCTGGTCTTTCAGCGGGAAATGGAATAAAATAACAATTTGTGTTTATCCTAATATCAACAAGCATATTCAAATATCACATAATTATATTGACCAGGTATTGGAATTCAGGTTTTCTGTTGCAATAAATATTTATATCCTTAAGCTAGTGACCCGAAAGAGTTTGATGGCAAATAAAAAACCTGTGTAAAAGAAATAAACGGTTTTCTTTCTGCTTCACTTCATGAGAACTTTTCACAAGTCGCAGACAAACGTTACAGTATCTTGAGAAAGACTTCCAGCCTTTATTTCGGTGTCACCGCGGAGCTTTGTACACCGTCCCCGTTCCATTTCAGAGAATAAAACTTCCTTGACGTTTAGGCCCAGCAGGAAGTTTAAACTCCACAGTGTGGCTGCGGCTAAAATGGGAGGTTTACGGTCCTCTTAAGCTCTGGGAACCAATCTGAACGCCGCCTCCGGGCGTCATCCCTTCCTCCTGATTGTTCCCTCTCTGCGGATCCACGCCGCATGGAGCTCAGAGTTCGGCGCCGCTCGACTAAGCTCATTTGCTGGATACGATACGGCGACGCCAAGTCGTCCCGATGACCGCCTCGTCAGGTATTTCCTGTTTGCGTCACAATGTTTCACTCTGTGGGAACTGGGACTTTCTGAAAATGACTGAGAAACTTTTTGAAAACACTCCACCTCCAGGTCGACGGCAGAAGCGCTGCTACCGGTCAGCTGCACCTCGACCATGGTAGCTAGTTGTACTGCACATGCTCAGTAGACCGACGGTACCAGCAACGCTTTATATAGTCCATATACATATACTCATATATAGAGTTCATATTCCCCTGGGACTTTGGTTAGTAGTTTTATTTTGATGGCCACCGTAATAACAATCCAACTTGGTACTTTTATTTTGACAGTCACCACCATAATAATCCAACTTGGTACTTTTATTTTGACGGTCACTGTAATAACAATCCAACTTGGTAGTTTTATTTTGACACTCTCTGTAATAACAATCCAACTTGGTAGTTTTATTTTGACAGTCTCTGTAATAACAATCCAACTTGGTAGTTTTATTGTGACGGTCACTGTAATAACAATCCAACTTGGTAGTTTTATTTTGACAGTCTCTGTAATAACAATCCAACTTGGTAGTTTTATTTTGACGGTCACTGTAATAACAATCCAACTTGGTAGTTTTATTTTGACACTCTCTGTAATAACAATCCAACTTGGTAGTTTTATTTTGACAGTCTCTGTAATAACAATCCAATTTGGTAGTTTTATTTTGACAGTCTCTGTAATAACAATCCAACTTGGTAGTTTTATTGTGACGGTCACTGTAATAACAATCCAACTTGGTAGTTTTATTTTGACGGTCACTGTAATAACAATCCAACTTGGTGGTTTTATTTTGACAGTCACCGTAATAACAATCCAACTTGGTAGTTTTGTTTTGACGGTCACCGTAATAACAATCCAACTTCGTAGTTTTATTTTGACGGTCACCGTAATAACAATCCGACTTGGTGGTCTGTTGAGCCCATTGTCCTCTGCTGTGTGTGTGTGTGTGTGTGTGTGTGTGTGTGTGTGTGTGTGTGTGTGTGTGTGTGTGTGTGTGTGTGTGTGTGTGTGTGTGTGTGTGTGTGTGTGTGTGTGTGTGTGTGTGTGTGTGTGTGTGTGTGTGTGTGTGTGTGTGTGTGTGTGTGTAGTTTCAATACAAAAACGAGCAACAGCAGCCACTAGTGGCCGAACAAGTTACATCATCTTCTACATAGAGAGAGAGAGACAGAGACAGAGAGACAGAGAGAGAGAGCGTGGTGTGTGTTCTCCACGCCTTTGATGTGGCGGCGGGTCTCTTTGATGGAGACATGACGGCGTCACGCGGCGGCGTGTGCGTGCGCACGTCTATTGACAGCTGCAGATTGCAGCGAGAGAACAGTCTATTCCCTCCTCAGTCTGCAGCGCAGGCAACATCCATCACCAGTGACAGGGCGGGGGGGGTGGAGGAGGGGGGGGGGGGGGGGGGATGACAGCTGAAGGAATGATCTTATTCTGAAGGGATATTTGTGCTTAAAAGCTTGAATACACATCAAGTTGTATTAGAGAGAAGAAGGCAGGTGGAGAGGGAAGGTGCATTTTCTATTTGTTTTGATTTTTCTTCTTCTCTGACCCTCGAACACCAAACGAATCCCCCCCCCCTTTCTTTAATACCTCCTTCACGGCTCCTTTTTCCATTTTCATCTTCTCCTCACACTAATCCACCTCTCCTCCTTCCTTCCCTCCTTCCTTCCCTCCTCCGATCTACGTTTTTATCTGATTAAGGCCAGAGTTATAACTCCTTCTGGCTAATCTATATCGCTGTCTATCCTCTTTACAGGGGCATCCATTGGATTATAGCAGCCCTTCTGCTTACATCTAGTTAGTCTTATGGGATTGATGGCTCTGTCTTTTATACACACACACACACACACACACACACACACACACACACACACACACACACTGGGGTATATACATACATATATATATTTATATATCCGGCAGCGCTCAAGTCGTTATGCAAACACCACAAATGCCGACAGAGTGTTGTGTGCATTCATGCAAATTAATGCACATATGCAGCTCTATGCATGCTGATTAAAAAAAACAACAACAACAACAACAACAACAAAACAACTCTATTTCTAAGCCGGCTGAAAGACTCAACGTGCTCGTTTTTAGTCGGAGAGAACATCCCGATTTAACTCGTGTTTTATTTAGATTATGTTTCATTTTAAGTCGGGATTCCCTCCGTGTTTGTTTGTTGTGATGATCCACACGCAAAAAAATCCAGTCATGTTTGTGAAAGTACTTTTAGAAATCCAGTCATGAAGTTAAAATGATCCTTTTCTCGTGGAATTCTGTCTGTTTTCTCGTCTCGAGTGCAATATTTATCAGTCATTTGCTGATTTTCGACAGCTGAATTGATCTCGATTGGATTGTCGTGATTGTCGTGGATCAGGGCGGGGCTGCAGGTCGCCCGGTGACGTCGCCGGGGGCAACGGCACCGCGAAGCGAATCGTGAGGCTCGTCACTTCTGGTTCAATGCAAATAAATTGTCCCTAAATATCAGCAAAACTAAGTTGATGGTTTTCTGGAGTAAAAGGAAATGTGTTGGAAGCGTCATTGTCTATTAACGGGTTAGAAATCAAAAGGGCACATGAGATTAAGTTCCGAGGTATTATGATTGATGAACATCTGACATGGAAATCACATATTAATAATGTCAAAGTAAAGGTATCCCAAATAATAGCTGTGTTGCATAGAGTCAAAGATTCTCTAAATAAGATGCTTTGTTTTTGTTGTATAACTCATTGACTGTTCCATATCTGACCTGTTGTATTGAAGTGTGGGGAAAAGCCTGTAAAACATACATTAATCCAATTTTTCTCCTACAGAAAAGAGCGATTAGAGTCGCTAGTGGAAGTGGTTCCAGAGACCATACTGATCCTTTATCTAGACGACTAAAAACACTGAAATTTAAAGATTTAGTGGAGTAGAACCTTCTAAAAACCATGTTTAAAGCTCATCTGGAAGTTTTACCGAACAAATTGCAAAACAGATTGGCCAAAAGAGAAAAAGTAGATATGAACTGAAAGGAACTGAGGTTTTTTTTTACAAAATCCAGGTTTCAATCGGCCGTAATGGAAAAATGCATCTCAGTGGAAGGAGTCGGTCTGCGGAACCGTCTTGAGTGTCAAACTAAAACTTCTAAATCCATTGACGTGTTTAAGAAACTTGTTAAATTGTCAATGTTTACAGAAATACGACTGAGCGAGGCTAATGCGTTAGCTTGTCAATGGCATTTTCAATGCAACGTTAGCATTAAGCTAATCGCTAATTATTCCTTGTGGTCAGTTAGTTGAGAATTTGATTGGTTTGAGTATTTGTGTCATGTAGGATAATTGTTGTGTTAAAGAACAAAGCCAAACAACGTGTGACATTTAATTTTTTTATCTTTGTATTGCAGTTTCACAGTGTATCGACAGTAAATCCCAAAACTCACCTGCTGACTCGGTGTTTATTGGAGATCCCTGTTAGCCAGTGGTTCGCAATTATTTTCTGTCATGCCCCCCTAGAGCAGTGATTCCCAACCGGGGGTACACGGACCCCTAGGGGTACGCGAGGGTATTGCAGGGGGTACGCAGAAAGATTATAAATTAGCCTACAGTATCCACACACAAAAAAAAAATATATATATACTATATTATATTGTATTATATCATGAATTTTAGTAAGGCCATACGTTTATTTTCCATGAGTAGCAGTTCGTCCACAGTGATTGTAACACTACAATGCACATAATATGAAAAGACTATAAAGTGGCGCGCTTTAAAAAAAAAAAAAAAAAAGGTTCACGTTCTTGCTGCGGGCGCGCACGATTCGCGAAGCTAGCTAACTCTAGCTGCATACCGACTGTAAACATGGATGCATGGCTAGGCAGGAGTAAACGTCCAGCTACCGCTACTGCTACCGTCGCCTCGGACGCAGGCACAGGGGAGCCCAGTGAAAAAAGGAATTATGAAAGACTTATGAAAGACAAGCAAGCGCAAGTGTCTCACTAAAAGGTATGTTTTTACACTCACAATAACTGTTTTATTTAAATGAGCAGTTGGATAGATAGAAAGACAAAGGGTTAAATATAAGTACACATTAAGGCGAATAATCACACACGAGAGAGGGGGTACTTTTCACATGGAAACCAGCTCAAGGGGTACACTGGTCAAAAAAGGTTGGGAACCACTGCCCTAGAGGACAGAATATTTTTCAGCCCCCCCCCCCCGAATTGTACGACCATTGAGAACCTGATAATATTCATTAATTTATCTGTATAAACCACTGTATGAGTTGCTGGCACCAGCATTCTGCAAGCAATCGCCTGATTATCAAAATAAATTAATAAAATGAGCCGGAGGCCCTTTTTTGAATCGTTCAAGCATGAATAAAGACACTAATACTGAAAGTCGCGCCTGCCTCACGCCCCCCCCTGACACCCCACCACGCCCCCCCCACCATTTGAGAAGCACTGCTGTTAACTATCTGCCAAGTTTACCACGGCAACAAACAATAGGCTTGTTGTGGTCGTTCACTTCACCTCGGCTCAGACATGGGGGAGTGTGTGTGTGTGTGTGTGTGTGTGTGTGTGTGTGTGTGTGTGTGTGTGTGTGTGTGTGTGTGTGTGTGTGTGTGTGTGTGTGTGTGTGTGTGTGTGTGTGTGTGTGTGTGTGTGTGTGTGTGTGTGTGTGTGTGTGTGTGTGTGTGTGTGTGTGTGTGTGTGTGAGATCCCACAGTAATTGTGCCCTCGACTTGAAGAGATTGCTCAGAACCATAATTGCGGCGCCTTTTGCTCGGGGTAATCTGAATGGACGAGCGTGGAGGATGCTTCTTAAACGAGACCCACTCTGTTCAGCCCCACTCCAGGTTCTCACTCCCTCCGTGCTCCTGTGAAGGTTAAATGAACTTTACGGGAGAGAAAACACACACACACACACACACACACACACACACACACGGTCCACTTGCACGCCGGCAAAGTCGACCGGCTCATGAAAATCGATCGCATGAATTTCTGAATTGGACCATTTAAATTAGACAAGTCAATAGAAAACCCAATTTTCTATTTCTATGTTCTCTATAAAAGCAAATTGGAATGACTGTAATGTATTTAAAAATGTCTTTTTTTAAAAAGGTTCAAATGTTTACATTAGAAAAGTACATAAATGAAGGTGGACGTGGGACAAATGTCTCACTTCCTCTTCAAGAGGTTGACTTGAATCGCCATACAATCTGATTTTTGCCAGTTTGCATATATTAACATTTTTTTTTATTTTATTTACATATGTTGTTTTTTTATTTTCAGACTAATGTACCTCAAATGATTACGTTTTTCTCAATAAGGAGAAATTATGACATCTGAACAGTAAACAGTCGCCGTTTCAAAGTTAGATGCGTAAAAGGGGGAAGCAAACATAAGTTAGCTTCTTCCTTCTTTTATTTTGAACATGCTGAGACTTTTGATTTTCTTATTTTCTGCTAAAATATGTTTTGTTACTAATAATCATGTAAAAAAAAAAAAATAAACAATTTAATACTAGTTTTTTTCTGGACAAGAACAAGACAAGACTTGGTTCACTTAAATAAACAACAACACACTTCTGATATTGTCGTACGTGAAACACACGAACATATTCAAGGAGCCTTGAGCGGAAGAAGAAATAATCCAACCTTGTTGTCCATTGAAAATGTTTTCTTAAACATGTGAAGCGTTTTCAGAAATATTCAGCTTTTAAAAGCCAAATAAAACAATAGAATAGAGGATATTTTAATGTTTAATTAACTTGACAGATTAAACTGTGGAGCAACCTGGAAATAAACCTTTGATTTAAGTTTCAATAATAATAATATTAATTAACAAAAAGCTCTTGGCTCAAGGTTACAGGTGAAGCCTCATATTTTGTATCTGATGGCGTCGTTCATGCAAACGTTATAATTATCACACATTTCCTGACCAATCAACCCGTTTTGATGGAGGTGACGCGTCGCCAGCGTGGAGGCGAGATTCATGTGGTACTGGAACAGTCAGACGTTGAACTTTATGTCTTCTAAATCAGTGTTTTTCAACCTTTTTTGAGCCGAGGCACACTTTTGTCTTTTGAAAACTCTGGAGGCACACCACCTTCACCACCACCTCCACCTCCACCACCACCACCTGAAAATGTTAAAATGTTAAACTCTGTAGCCTCTATTAACAATATAAAGTCGTTCTCATCAAAGTTTGATCAACAGGAATCAAATAAATACAGAAAAAAGTATTTCCGAGAAGTTCAATAGAAAAAAACCTTCATCAGCCGCTTAAAATAGTGCAGAATAAACTGAAAAAGTACCTAAATATGACTGATTTTATATGCAATAACCCCAATTTTGGTATAATTATCAACAAGTACACGGTTTAATGTCCACTTTTCAAACATAGATTAACTTTACCAGTAGGAAGTTGAGGCATATTTTGCACATCGTGATTAAACAAAACATCCAGTTTTTGGAGAATCATTCAATCCTGTTGTTCAACGTAACAGAAAAGTGAGATTGTACTTCACATCCAGCGAGAATCAGGATTCGACCAAACAAGCTGTAGTTTAAAGGAAGAAAAAAAAAATCGGATTAATTCACCCTCATCAGGTTTCCCAGCAGTTTAAACCTGAGTTTGTTGGTATTCATAGAAATGTATTGAGCCTTCAGTGTTGCCTAACTCAGTGTTTTTCAACCTTTTTTGAGCCAAGGAACACTTTTTTGTTTGGAAAAATCTGGAGGCACACCACCACCTGAAAATGTTAAAATGTGAAACTCTGCAGCCTCTATTAACAATATAAAGTCTTTCTCATCAAAGTTTTATCAACAGGAATCCAGTAAATCCAGAAAACAAGGACTTTTTTTAATAGTGCCTCCCTCAGTGTGAAACCTGGACCTGATGGATGAAGAGCTGAGATCCTGGTTTTCAAAAACTTCTCCATCACTGTCACTGACACAGTACTTTGATACAAGATGGTAGCAGGAGGTGGAGATGAACCACACTGACGTCTGTCACTTTACATTTCACCGGCAAAGTTCTGTGCCGCCCTCTAGTGGCGAAGAGTATTTATACACGATTACTCTGCAACACACTGTCGACTGTGAGAGCAAATGTGGTTGAAAAACTCTGATCTAAATCACTGACAGACGCCTGGTCTCCTCTTCTTCATCGTAATCTGTTCTTCAGTGAAAAAGAGACGGTTGTGGGACGTGGAAGCCGAACAAGCGACTCCCGTTGGCGTGTTGTGACCCTCCGGGCCGAGGCGAAGACGGCACTTGTGAAAAGAAGGAAGTGATTTAATTGAGGGACGTGTCCTTAAAGGTGTCGAGCAGAATTGGTAAAACCGTTGGATTATGCAAAGCACCGGGCCGAGAGTAAACAAACGCTGTAGCTTTTTGTGATTTGTTTCGTCGTAATTCTCTTATTATGGCGTACAGAAACCGTGGGGGAAAAAAAAAACGTAATAAATAAATAAAACAAATCCCGGTGCCGCTCCATCACCTCGCGCAAGCTAGTTGACCAGCGTGTGGGCCGGTCTAATGCTGACTCATCGATTCGTTAATAATGCCGCTGTAAGGTCAGCGAGCGCCGGGTCATGAATAGTGAGCAGAAGGAAAAGGGCAATTCTTTCCGCTCAAGTTGCACATTTCTACTTTGTGAAAAGCCGATAAATTTACGAGGCGTTCAAGCTGCGAGGAGACGAGACGAGGCTTCGGCTCACGGCGGAGGCTGGACCGAACGGGGGAATTAAAGACGCGACTTGTTTGCCTTCAAGCTGCGGATAAATCCACACTATCCATCCCTCTCTTCACTCCACTGAAGGTATTCCAGGTTTGTTTATTCCCAAAGATCACAATCCTTAAATCACAAACCTAAGTTGTCTTAAATATTCCGCTTCTGTAGATCTTTATCGTCACTCTGATATATTATCAACCCGTTTCTCTCCTGAACTGAGATTCTGGTCGGAAGCTTGCAAATCACAGCATATATATATATGAGTTGAATATTCTATATTCTATATTATTCACTCAATTCTTCTCGCCGAAAGGTTTTGATTGGGTTGAATGGGGATTTTCTGTTGAGATGCTTGTCAACCTATTGTTATTTGCACTCGTCATTGAGTCCCGATAATAGATTGCTAGGAAATATGTTAAATTAATTCTACAGACCCATTTTTTTTTTTATTGTTAAATGTAGTTAGGTACTGAACTCAAGGACCGGAGCCTCTCTGCTTCCTGTTGAAACGTTGTGAGGTGAACGATCGCAGGACTGTTACTTTAAATATTCCATTGATGAAAACTGCTCCTGGGAGGTAGAACGCTGAGTCACACCTCCTCTTATACAGACTATATACATTATATATATATATATATATATATATATATATATATATATACATACACATGTAAACCAGGTTTATTGGTTGCAAGGATAGTTGAATTCCCATCCCTTCATTTCTACCCCCGAAATGATTAGAACGTGAGCTCCTATATCCAGATGTGTAAAGTTCCCGGGTCCGGTGGGCCGCTGGGTACCAGAGTGATGGCGTCCGGCCCTGGTGGCCCCGGGCCCCGGGCCCCGGGGTGGTACTGAACATATTGGGATCACTGTGATTATTGTATTAAATAAATAGAAATGTATGTAGCACTAACAAGGGTATTGTATGTTTCTCCCCACCAAGTCTATCTCTGTCTCTCCTCTCTTTCTCCTCTCCTCCTCTCTTTCTCCTCTCCTTCTCTTCCTCCTCTTCTCTCCTCCTCTCTTCCTCCTCCTCTTCTCCTCTCCTCTCCTCTCCTCTCCTCTCTTTCTCCTCTCTTTCTCCTCTCCTCCTCTTTCTCCTCTCCTTCTCTTCCTCATCTTCTCTCCTCTCCTCTCCTCTCCTCCTCTCTTCCTCCTCCTCTTCTCCTCTCCTCTCCTTCTCTTCCTCCTCTGCTCTCCTCTCCTCTCCCCTCATCTCCTCCTCTTCTCTTCTCCTCTCCTCTCCTCATCTCCTCTCCTCTCCTTCTCCTTTTCTCTCCTTCTCCTTCTCCTCTCCTCCTCTCCTTCTCCTCTCCTCTCCTCTCCTCTCCTCTCCTCTCCTCTCCTCTCCTCTCCTCTCCTCTCCTCTCCTCTCCTCTCCTCTCCTCCATCCTTTCACCCCAACCGGTCCTCAGAATTCCTCCACCTCTGACTCTGGTTTCCACAAAGTTTCTCCTGTTGGGAGTTTTTCTTTTCCACAGTCACAAACAAACCTGCTTGCTCATGTGGATCTGTTGGGCTTTTCAATTTTTCACAATAAAAGCACATTGGAACGACTGTAATGTATTTAAAAATGTCTTAGATAAGACATTTTTTAAGAGATAAAGATGTGTAAAGTTGCATCGTGGACCCGTAGTTTAAATCCTCGTTACTCCTGGTTCCACAGCCAGCACTTCCTCCGTCAGCCTCTCAGCCTCACATCGGCCCCGACCCTGACTCCCCCCCCCTCCACCCCCCCCCCTCCCTTCACCCCCCCTCCTTCTGTCTCTCCCTGCCCCGGGTTCACGTCACACCATAACCGGATTCCTCCCAGTCGAGGGTTGCGGGATAAAGCGCAGTGGGAGGGACGGGCGGGGAAGTGGGAGGGAAATCCTCCTTTTCATCTCGGCGTGCCGCCGCCTCACTTTCCCCCACGAGAGCTTGTCGACGACGGAGCGTTGCATCGGCGCCACAGGTCTCTGCCCTCGCCAGCCGCCGCTCTAATCCTGTTTCCTCGTTCACACGCTCCATAATAGACTACTTCGGGGGGGGGTGGGGGGCATTGACGCTCTGAAATTGTCTTCTATGAGCTGTATCGTGCGCTTCATGCCGTGTTGACTGTGTTTGTGTGCGGCGCCGCAAGTAGGAGATGGCGAGCGCGCCGGTCAGTGGGTCAGGCTAAGTGGATAGTGGTGATCTACGAGCGGGAGGCAGAGCCCGGAGGTCACCGTGAGAGCCGGGGGGGGGGGGGCATTACAACAATCGGAGCCGATAATGCACCATCAGCCCGTGTGATGCACCTTCAAACCCAATCTCTCAGTGATGGCCAGGCCTCGCCGTCCCCCGCCTCTTTGATTGGATGAGCGAATGATTGATCATCACTCGGAGCCTCTTCACTGAGTTATCGTGGCCCCCGGTCTTCAAGACGACACCGCGCGGCCATTTTGAACGTTGTTTTTCTCCCGTACGAGCCGTCTGCCGGCTGGAACGGAGTTCCGTTGATCGCGGCCCGGAGCGTGTGCAACCGACGTCTTCTGGATCGGACGCTTTGGTGATTCTCATTAACTGTCGACGCTCCGACGGATCACCGTGGTCGAATGCCAGCCAGCGTTTAAAAAAAAAAAAAAAGCTGACCTCGTTTTCTTAAATCTTTACAACACAAATGTTTTTGAACCATTTATTTACCCAGAAGGAGTCGGGCCATAGACCTATAGAACTAGAAGCTACTGACGCTAGCAGCATGAGGAGCGGGGCCATAGACCTATAGAACTAGAAGCCACTGACGCTAGCAGCAGGAGGAGCAGGGCCATAGACCTATAGAACTAGAAGCTACTGACGCTAGCAGCATGAGGAGCGGGGCCATAGACCTATAGAACTAGAAGCCACTGAAGCTAGCAGCAGGAGGAGCAGGGCCATAGACCTATAGAACTAGAAGCCACTGACGCTAGCAGCAGGAGGAGCAGGGCCATAGACCTATAGAACTAGAAGCCACTGATGCTAGCAGCAGGAGGAGCAGGGCCATAGACCTATAGAACTAGAAGCCACTGAAGCTAGCAGCAGGAGGAGCAGGGCCATAGACCTATAGAACTAGAAGCTACTGACGCTAGCAGGAGCCGGGCCATAGACCTATAGAACTAGATGCTACTGACGCTAGCAGGAGCCGGGCCATAAACCTATAGAACTAGAAGTTACTGACGCTAGCAGGAGCAGGGCCATTGACCTATAGAACTAGAAGTTACTGACGCTAGCAGGAGCAGGGCCATAGACCTATAGAACTAGAAGTTACTGACGCTAGCAGGAGCAGGGCCATAGACCTATAGAACTAGAAGCTCTGAAGCTAGCAGCAGGAGGAGCAGGGCTATAGACCTATAGAACTAGAGTTATAAACAGGTTTATGGGCAGGAATCTACCTCTAAATTTCTTCTTCTGGGTTTCTGGTGTGTTTGGTGAGTCACAGCGCCCCTATAGGCCTGGCATGTGTACTACATGTCCTGAAGCCTTGTGTTGAGTCGAGTTCATAGAGACGAGTTCATAGTGACGAGTTCATAGTGACGAGTTCATAGTGACGAGTTCATAGTGACGAGTTCATAGGGACGAGTTCATAGAGACGAGTTCATAGAGACGAGTTCATAGGGACGAGTTCATAGGGACGAGTTCATAGGGACGAGTTCATAGAGACGAGTTCATAGTGACGAGTTCATAGTGACGAGTTCATAGGGACGAGTTCATAGAGACGAGTTCATAGAGACGTGTTCACAGAGACGAGTTCGTAGAGACGAGTTCGTAGAGACGAGTTCGTAGAGACGAGTTCACAGTGACGAGTTCACAGTGACGAGTTCACAGTGACGAGTTCATAGAGACGAGTTCACAGTGACGAGTTCACAGTGACGAGTTCATAGAGACGAGTTCATAGAGACGAGTTCACAGTGACGAGTTCATAGAGACGAGTTCATAAAGACGAGTTCACAGTGACGAGTTCATAGAGACGAGTTCATAGAGACGAGTTCACAGTGACGAGTTCACAGTGACGAGTTCATAGAGACGAGTTCACAGTGACGAGTTCACAGTGACGAGTTCATAGAGACGAGTTCATAGAGACGAGTTCATAGAGACGAGTTCACAGTGACGAGTTCACAGTGACGAGTTCATAGAGACGAGTTCATAGAGACGAGTTCATAGAGACGAGTTCATAGAGACGAGTTCACAGTGACGAGTTCACAGTGACGAGTTCATAGAGACGAGTTCATAGAGACGAGTTCACAGTGACGAGTTCACAGTGACGAGTTCATAGAGACGAGTTCATAGAGACGAGTTCACAGTGACGAGTTCATAGAGACGAGTTCATAAAGACGAGTTCACAGTGACGAGTTCATAGAGACGAGTTCATAGAGACGAGTTCACAGTGACGAGTTCACAGTGACGAGTTCATAGAGACGAGTTCACAGTGACGAGTTCACAGTGACGAGTTCATAGAGACGAGTTCATAGAGACGAGTTCATAGAGACGAGTTCACAGTGACGAGTTCACAGTGACGAGTTCATAGAGACGAGTTCATAGAGACGAGTTCATAGAGACGAGTTCATAGAGACGAGTTCACAGTGACGAGTTCACAGTGACGAGTTCATAGAGACGAGTTCATAGAGACGAGTTCACAGTGACGAGTTCATAGAGACGAGTTCATAAGACGAGTTCACAGTGACGAGTTCATAGAGACGAGTTCATAAAGACGAGTTCATAGAGACGAGTTCACAGTGACGAGTTCACAGTGACGAGTTCATAGAGACGAGTTCATAGAGACGAGTTCACAGTGACGAGTTCATAGAGACGAGTTCATAGAGACGAGTTCATAGAGACGAGTTCACAGAGACGTGTGGACGGAGGTTATTTTGTCGAAGGCTGGGGAGAAAAAAGTTTGATTTGGTCGTGTGGATGT